>NW_025336481.1:41163447-41262674 GCF_004798865.1 Varanus komodoensis | reverse complement strand
TCTCTCTCTCTCTCTCTCTCTCTCTCTCTCTCTCTCTCTCTCTCTCTCTCTCTCTCTCGGTCAATTATTATTAGTAGTAGTGGTAATATTAATATTAATATTTTTACACTAGTTTGGCATTCATTGACTGCCTAGTAGGTGGTCTGTAGAATCTGAAGGCTATGTCTGGGAGAAACATTTCTTGAAGCAATGCTGCAAGTCATCAGAAGGAAGGTGTGCAAGACATGTATGAAATCTGGAATGAAGCGCAATTTCTCTTTGATCAATGGTGTTTCAACACAGCAGGGAGCACGGCCTGGTGCAGGCACACAACCTAGTCAAAGAATTCTTACTGCAACTTCATAACACTTCCATCAAGAAAAATATTGCCAGAGAGTAAGGATGGCATTGTTCTTTTTGTCCTGGATAATTATAAAGGCCCAGTGACACAGCCTATCACTGTGACAAGAGCAGAAGCTTTCTTGGAGAGTATTGTGAATAAAAGCTGTGATCCTGAATGCTCTTCTTTGGAAGCAAGCTCCATTAATGTTAGTGGCACTTAATTCTGAGTAAACTTCCAGAGAAAGTTGCATTGCAAGGCCACACTGGAAGGGGTGTGTGTGTATATATGCACCCATATTGAGCACATTTACCCACTGCTATTTAATGCCATAAATGGATGCCTCTGTACTCTGTGCATGGGAACACAACCAGGTTGGTTGTGAAGAAAGTAAATAGTTAGTCACTTCCATTTGTAGAAATATGGGAGGATGTCCAATTTATTAATAAACCCCTAAAAACAGGGGCTTGGGTAAAAATGTAATTCCTAACTTGCCACTAAGGATCTCCTAATGTGAAATGTGACATCAGATTAAGCAGCTACACAAATGACTCCTGGAGAATTTTTAGGAGAAGCAACTTTACTAAGGTTGGGAAAATGTCTCAAAGATTTTGTGCAATCGACAGAGTAGGAACAGGAGAGTGAACATAGGTTATTCAATGTGCATGTCATGGGCGTCTTCTCTCTCATCGAGAATGGATGTAAAGATATTCTCCAATCAGTGAGTGATGTTGCCAGGGTCTGAAGCATGATTTCTTCTGAAATTTGCAGGTGAGAAAGTTTGAGCTGACTGTGAAGGTTCTTGTTGAGGAGAAACATCCAAGAAAGCACAGAGAGAGAGAGAGAGAGAGGGAGGGAGAGAGAAAGAGAGAACGAGAGAGACTGGGTTCATAGGTCATGCCAAACAACTGTGTGTGGTTCCCATGATGCACCTTTTTTAGTTGGATGTGCCTGATAGTTGATTAAGTAGTTTTTAGACTAGCATGATTCCAGTTTCCTTGCCCAGTGCTCCAACTGTAGGCATGTAACCCATCAACCACCATGCCTGAAATTCAATCCTATGCTAGATGGCTAGAGCAGCTTCTGTACCAGCTGCCACTCTTTCCTGGCGACTCTATGATAGCTGCATATCAGGACTATGGGAACCATGATATTCACCGAAGAAACCTTGGTAAAGTGTGGATACCATAGAACAGACCATTGTTTCTCATAATGGTTTCTAAAAACCAAATGTACCATACAGAAATATGACGACAGGGTTCAGACAGTATTACAGACCATTCTGCACCAAAAAGCACCAAGACTTGTTTATTTATTTATTATTTCTTTATTAAAAGCTTTTGTATGCCATCTTTTATATAAATATCTCAGGATGGCTTATAGCAATTTAAAAACAATTTAAAACATCTAATACAATCATCCACAATTAAAACAGTAATACCAATGTGCAAATCTCCACGAACACACACACACACACACAGGGGTGGCATTTCCTTATCATGACAAGCACCTCTGCATGGTTTCCACCCTTTGCAGGTTCTTACCTTGATCCGCTTGACAGACAATCAGGCTTATCATGGTAACTTTCCTGCCTCCTGGAATCTCTTCCCTTTCCATCCTCCAGGTGGTGCCCCAGGAGACACTGTAGGCAAAAATGAGGCTCCTCTTTTTGACAGCGGTGATCATGAGCAGAGTTTAGCTCACCACACCTGTCAAGCAGTCCCTGCAGCACAAACAGGACTCATGCCCTGAAATGCAGCAGAGCGGACAGGAGGGGATCAGGCACCCGTGCCTCTGCCCTGAAGGGGACCAGTGTGGTGGGGGGGGGGGGCTGATCCATGCTCTGGAAAACGGGGGGAGCATCAAGGGGGTCGTGCTGCAGAAAGCATCTACACCCCTCTCTGTGCTTCAGCTGGATAACACAACAGACCAATCAAGGTTTAAAAAACATTTTTTTACATGTTGTGCCATGCAAACCTGCCGAGTATCTTGAACCAGGACATTCTTATTCACCCTTATAAAATGTAAAAATAAATGCAAATTCATCAATAAGAAAGAAAGGGCTGGGGGCAGGGGGAAGCTGCAAAGGAGATGAGGGAGAAGAAAGAAAAGCAAAAGAAACACGTACAGAAGAAGAAGAAAGGGGGCGGGGTGGGGGAGGAACACATACGGATTGGTTTTTCAGTTTATATAGTATCATATCCTCAAACTTACCAAATCTGGTAGACAAATTAGGGAATGCACCAGAACCCAGAGGCCTTGCGTAAAACAGCTCTGTTCAGTGTGCTCAGGTTAAGCAAACTTTTCAAAAAGTGAGTGCGGCTGCTTTGCACTTCAAATGATTTGCAAATTTCCCTGGGACAACTCTGTGTTCAGCAGGGTTCAGACTTAATATTGCATGGCCTGGACACCTGTTACTTGCTCTCTCAATATCTATTTTTTAAAGATTAATATAAAGGGAATTATTGACATAATGCTTCACCCCAAATTCTGTGGATGCAGACGCAAGGCCCTAATTGAATGCTGGCTCCTGGCCACCAGCCTGGGACAACTTCAAAAGCAACAGCTGGGGGAAGCATCTTTTTAGAATTTAATTGCCACTTAGCTTTCATTCCCCCACCCCACCCCCACCAGAGTTAGAAGGTATTCTCTTTCCCAGCGAAGAATACAAAGGTAGCCACTATTTGGGATATGTGAAATTCATTTCCTTGTATTCATCCCCCCGTTGCTCTGTGAACATTTCAGGCTGCTGATATTCACATTTTAAAGTCAGAAAATACAAAACTTGGTGACAAATTGAGCATTGCATGAACAAGTATACCCGTTAGTCTTTCTTGCATCTACTTCCAATCAATTTGTTGGCTGACTCCAAACACTGGTGTGCTGGAAGAAGTAGAAAAATAGCTTGCTTTTCTCTCTCCACTTGCTGTATTGAATGGATAGTTACTATCCACTGGAAGTAAAGCCCACTCTGGTTGATGGTGCTTATGCTTCACTTCACATAAGTGTGTGTGAAGTTACGCTTTCATGAACTTTTTCTCCGTTTAAGGATGCAAATCTTTGCATGTTTAGCAAAATTCTATGCAGGCTGGCTGGTGAAAGCTAGGCTACGTAGGACTTTTTTCTGCTGAGGCTGGCACATTAATTGCCCCAAGAAATGGAAGGGACCTCAGAGTTCATCTGGTCCAATTCCCTTGTCAAACCAGTGCAGGACATCTGGTTTTACTGCATTTTTTCCAGCTCTATTCTAACAGCTTGGAAATGGATATTATAAATTACGGATAGGTGAGAACATCAGTCCAGTTCAGTTTTGATAAAATACACAAAATACTCCATGAGACAAAAAGATTGTGATTTTTTTTTTAAAGATCGTGGGCAAACAATTAACAGTGCCATAGCTTTGAGTGCTTAGCCCTTTCTCTGGCTTTGAATGGGGATTAATTGGCGTTGCCACCTACTTTACTTGACAGTCATCTTTAATATCTCCACCTTCATCATTAACAGTGACGTAAGTAGCATCCTCCTCTCTATGACACTTTCTGTGGCCTCTGTAGTGAAGCATCAAGGTTTGTGTTCTGGAAAAGGAAATCAAGTTTGACTTTAATTTGTCCAGCACTTACTAAGTCTGAGCATAGCATGGGTACTTCAAAAATCTTTTGTTGTCAGGTCTTCCTCCTTAAATTTATCTCCAGCCTGAGGTATAAGAGTTGCCCTGAAAGCACTACATCCCAAAGATACTAGGTGACTTAAGTCTACCTGGAGCTGCTTGAAGGAACAAGGAAAGAATGTAAGTTATTTCAGGTCTAGGCTCCATCCTTGAGACAGGTTGTCCTTGAGTTGCTTGAGGTCTTTCCTGTGACCCAACTCTCTTCTTAACTGTCAGCTTTTCTTCTCTTCCAAGGCTGCCCTGTTCTCCTGCCTTCTCTCCACCTGGCTGGCTTGGCATTGAATCTCTCTTGTTTCTGCTCTCTGCCCCTTTCACTTGGGTTTTCCCAGCTCACCCACCAGTAAGGATGGGGAAGACATTGTTCAGAGAATGCCAGTGCCTTAAGATCCATGATATGGTGGTGGCCAGGTGAAGAAGTGCTCACTTAGTGAAGAAGACCAGTCATGCACTGGTTGGTCCTCATGAAGAGGACATCTGGCCATCCTCTCCTGTAATGCAGCTCCAGTTCTCTCATCTCCCACTTGTCCCTTAAGACCTGCTGGAAACAACCTAGAAACTTCAGCTGGATTTTCTGCATCCCATTTTCTCCCTAACCTTGCTGCGTGTTTGGACTTCCATGCTACTGACCTCTGGACTTCCACCTTCCTCTGCTTTTGGATTGCATTTCTGCTTATCTCCTGGCTGTGACTTGGAGCTCATTGCAGAAAACCCGCTATGAGCCTATGCCTGATCATTAGCCCACTAAAATGAGTGCTCTGGTATATTTGTTTCACAAAGGGCTAGGCCTCCATTCAGAGGAGCACACCTCTTTTGCTCACTTTGCCTTAAAACCTGCCCCAGTTCCCTAGAAGTGCTTTGCAGTCTCCCCTTTTCTGCAGAGCTAGAAAACACACTGGCTTCCCATTTGGAAGTATGCTTCCAGCCAGCTCTGTTCCCCTGTTCTGTGACAGGTCTGGTCATGTCGACACCTTTGGAATCTGTCCCTTGGCATGTTGTCAAGATGAATATAATCCCCATGAGCAGCCACAGCCACAAGGACTAGAACCTTCCTTCATAATATGGAAGTGGATTTTTTTCAGGATACTTAATTCTGTGCTCAGCACCAATATATACCAAGAAGAGGTCCTTCTTCAGGAGCCCTCTTTGAAGGAGGTTAGTTACAGTGGCTGTCCTCAGAAGGGCCTTTTGTGTATTAGTGCCCCGGCTTTGGAATTTGCTCCCCAGACAGGAGTGCCAAGGGCCAATGCTTTATTCTTTTTGGTATCAGGCCAAAACCATTCTTTTAATGGCTAGTTATTTTATCATATATATTTTATATACGATAGTTGTATTATAATGTGCTGTTACACTTTGATTGTAAGCCATTTTCAGATCCACTTGGATAAAGATGGGTTTGAAATGTTTTAAATATTTTTTTTTCTCCACTTGGCAACATCATGGAATACACACGTCCTTTCGCTTCAGACCAGAAAGGATGTTAGAATGGGAACAATGGCTTGAAGAGAAAGGGGAGATGGAGAAAGCAACATATTTTTGTCTTTCTCTTTGGTTCAAGAGCACCTTCGAAGATGATTCAGCTGGCCTATGGGCTGTACGTACTGTAAAGAAAGTTAACAAGGAACTGTGAGGCACTGTAGCAAGAATGACAGCATATGCTAAGCATGAATAAAGGAGGTGAGCACCACAGGAGATATATAAATGGGCCGGCAACCTTTTTAAAAGGTCAGTAACTCTCTGTTATAAATTGATTCCAATCATTTCAACATGGTTTTGCTAGTATTGGGTGGAACAGCAGCTTGAAATCTTTTCAGCACATCTTTTCACCTGGTTCATGTCATCTTCGTCTTTGCCAGTGGATATTTTGCACATTGTTAGTTGATTAATTCAGACCAATTTCAAGATCACATTCTCCCCCATACCTGTGCAGGACTTGACATTTTTGTTTATGGTGACCCATTCAGGAGATATTTTCAGCATTCCAGAAGGCAGCAAAGCCCAGGAAAGAAGGTGCTTCTTTTGAGAACTCTTCTTTGTAGCCCTTCACTCTTTAAAGACCTCACAAGCTGTATTTGATGCCAGTAGCCCGGCATTCATCAGCTTGTCCTACCAGGGAAGCCTGGAAGTGCAAGGAGAAGTTGTCCTTGCTGTGTTGACCAAGGAAATGCTGGAGCAGGCTTAGACCAAAGGTATATCTTGTCCAGCATCTTCATGTCCATAGTGGTTAATAAGAACCCTTCAGCAAGCTCACAAGCAGGCCACAGTCCTCTCTGAGTGTTGTCTACCTTCTTGGCCACTGGTAGTCTGTGGCACACTGTCTCTGGAATTGTGAAACATCCCCATGGAAGACTGATTTCTGCTGTATGATGTTCTGTCCTGAATTTCATTGGATGATCTTGATGTAGAGTGAGGACAACTCACTCCTCTGGAAATTAATGATAGCCTTTATTGAAGTTTCCAAACTAAGTTGGCATAAATATGTAACAGAATTGAATTGGGTACATAAGAGATTCCAGCTTGGGCTGGGCAATGTATGGCCCATGAGTTCCATTGGCCTGCAAATCCCATGAACCCTAGCCAATGGGGCAGGATGCTGGGAGCTGTAGGCCAAAACATTTGGATGCCACAAGGTCCCCGACTGTATTCTAGCTACTTAGCTGAATGGCCGTGCTTTTGAATAGAGCATCTGATGCACAACTAGACCAATTGCAGATAACTATAAACAGACTGTAGGACATCATTGTCTTTGCTATAGTGAATGCATCCCCCAGACATGTCATGCCAGCATGTGGGATGCTGGAATTGAGAGCACACCCTGCACTCATCACTATTTAAAATATAGCAACAATGAATGAACACAAGCGAAGTTCACAAACCACGAAAAGACAGATTTCATTTGGCATGGCATAGGGCATTCTGCCTGTCCCTTGAATTAAAACATCCTAATCATTGGCTACCAGTCCTTAGAGACTTTGGCACTGTTTTTGATTTCTGTTTATGACAGCTCACAGGGAGCCATACTGTGAGTTGCATCCACCTGTTTCAGCACCCAATTAGGAGTGACAAAGGCGTGTGTAGTTAATACAAACAGCATGCACACAGATGTTAATGAAGCATGTCCCTGCCTCGGATCAGGGGCATCCTGCATTCTGCTTCAAAGACCCACTGTAGAAAAGCCAAGCTTATGGGGGATCTAGACACCTGATCCTACCAATTTTTCAAGGTTTTGATACACTGATCTTGGGATGATCCAGACTAAACTTTCTCATACAATATCTCATACACACCCTGATCCTGGACCACATGCACTAAGCCAGGGAAGTCCCACTAAATTCAATCATATTTTCCACCAAAGCACCCTTAACCGCAAAATCCCTTATTTCTTAATGCCACATCTATGCTCCCCAGTGCCTGCAAGTAGAGAGTGCATTTTCAAAGGTGTAGAATTCTGATTATTTTTAATGTACATCCAAAAAAGTCAGTGTCTGAAAACACATGTGCCACACAGATGGACATAGAACGGGGTTGAGTACTCGTATATGCACAGTGGCAACCACATGTTTATTGCTGTGTGATTAACTGCAGCTACTTGCCCTTTAAATAACTTGTAAGACTGCATTTCCTAAACCTCAAGATGAACTGGAATAGAGTTAGATGTCAAAATATGCACTTTCCGGAAGTTTTGTGATGCACTACACACATACGCACACCATATTCACAAATGTCACATTTGAAAGTGCACACAAAAATGGAATACATTTGAAAAACAGCATAAAATGCATGTATTTTGAAAATGCAGAGAATACATATGGTTTTCACATGGACTAGGACAGAGGTGCATGTATCTGGTGCAGAAATGAGAAAGAAAACAGTTAGCAATAGAACAATGGCAACCTGGGTGAAATTTGCCCAGTTGGAAACTTACTTGGTTATGATGACAACAAGGGTGGGGATGGGGATGATGATGATGATTTTTGCATTAATTAATTAATTCATTCATTTTTCCTATGGCCCAATAGCCAAGGCTCTCTGGCCAGTTAAGAAAAATTTAATGCACACATACAGAGTAAAATTAACTTAAAACAACAAATCCACAAGAATGACTGCAATTGAATCAGGATATTAGCATCCTCATCAACAAACGCATGCATGGCACTTTCGCAGTTACAGAAAGGTCTTTGCCCCAAGCGGTGTTCAGTCTAAAATTGAACAAAGGGTAAGCAACAGAGGAAAGAGCAGACAGCAGGCGCAAGACTGAAACGGGAGGCAGCATGCAGTCCTTCTGGTTACGTGGGAGAGTTGTTCACCCACATAGCAATGCACAGGGATGTGGTACATTTCCCAGGTCTTCAAAGACTTACAGAGCATTGGCTCTCATGGCCACCTAGAGATCTGCTGGGTTATTTGTGTGTGTGAAGTGAAGTTTCATGGGCTAGGAGTCAAATATGATGGCCTTACTCAGTACTCGGTACTTTCCATGATAATATAGCTAAGCCTGACCCAGCCTGAGCACCACGTGACTTCCATCTAATTGCAAACAGATTTTTGTATCAAGTGAGCACTAGGCATTTTGTGAGGTCCCTTGGATTAACTGAATCCCCAGGGGCTCCTTGTGACCTTCTAAAGGAAATTTTGCAGGCTAAGTTATCTCCTAAGGTCAAGTATAATATTGCTGTAATATCTGATTAGCCCACTGAGCCAAGGAGGCATAAACATGGCTTTCTAATGGTTCATCCCTGTGGAACAGTCCATCACACTCCTTTGCACAGTCTTAAATAGGACAGGTCTTCCTGGGCTGAAGATCAGGAGAAACCAAACTTTTCTTTTAGAACCTCAGTCCTGATCCTAAGCATCTCTGCACGCAAATGCCTCTTCCTTCCTGATGACTGAAGTCCACCTTAGTATCAGAAAATGCTCAGTTCAAAAGAGTATATGAAGGGTCTTACTAGGGATCTATTGCAAAACGGGCTTTTGCTGGGTAGCATGCATTTTGCAAGATGCTTTCCAAAGTTAGGAGGCAGCCACTCTCTCATCTTGAAAGACCTCTCCTTTCACCCAGGGCTTCCCTAATTGGTATTGCTACCTGATTTGTTGACTCTTACTACTTTGTTGCTGTTGCTAGTTGCGAAGTTGCGTCCAGCCCTTTGCGACCCCATGGAGAACATTCCTCCAGGCCCTCTTGTTCTCCACCATCTCCCAGAGTCCACTTAAGCTCATGCCAACTGCTTCAGTGACTCCATCCAGCCACCTCATCCTCTGCCATCCCCTTCTCCTTTTGCTGTCAATTGTTCCCAGCATCAGGCTCTTCTCCAGGGAGTCCTTCCTTCTCATTAGCTGGCCAAAGTATTTGAGTTTCATCTTCAGTATCCAGCCTTCTAAAGAGCAGTCAGGGTTGATCTCCTCTAGGACTGACTGGTTTGATCACCTTGCAGTCCAGGGGACTCGCAGGAGGCTCCTCCAGCACCACAATCCAAAGGCCTCAATCCTTCGGCGCTCAGCCTTCCTTGTGGTCCAGCTTTCACAGCCATACATTGCAACTGGGAAAACCATAGCCTTGACTATACAAACTTTTGCCGACAGGGTGATGTCTCAGGGCAGGGTAATGTCTCTTACTTATCCTGCATTAACAAAAGAAAACTAGCATTAGTCACATTTGGGGTCATTTTGGGCTCCAAACAAAAGTGCCACAGGCAAGAAAACTGCTGCATATGAAAAGCCATTGCTCCTGCTGAAAGTTTCCCCCAGGAGATGTCAATAGACCTGAGAATGGCTTTCAGCTCTCAGCAGCTAAAGGCAATGTGAGGTTTAATCCTTCCTGAGCTATGCAAAACAAGGAAATTTGCATAACATTGATTGGCCCAATGACCTTCTGCATAACAGTAGTTTCAGCTATTATTTTTTAAAAAAAATCATTGTAAAGTTTTCTCTCAGTGGATTTTAATTCTGTTTGTTGGAGGATTTTGTTGAGACTCTTTAAAAAGACCAAGATGACCTGCATTGAACTTTCTTTTGTTCCTTTGTTTGGAGCATATTGTTTGGGATATAAAAGTGCCCCAAGCAAGTATCCCTATGAAAATTCTGGGGTACTTTGGTTTATAGCGGGGAAAGCATATAAAGGACAGGAAGCTGAAATATGGGAATGTTTTAAACTGGACACTTTATGACTAGTCAGTAGTCCTCCAAGGACTAGTCAGTAGGGATACTTATAAATTAATTACAATGCATAATGCGAGGTGGGGGGAAGCCAGTTATTCTGCGTTCCAGGATGTGGGAGTGACGTCACATCACGCCATGCTGCTTCACATCACTTCACATCGCCTTGCTTTGCGTCTCCTCACTTGAAACATTTAACTGAGTGTTTTGTTTTCTCTGTTTTCAAATATTTTAACTGTGGACATTTTATGTATTAAACTTTTATGCTATAAACCACTTGGAGATGTCTCAGGAGACAGAGTCAAGTAGTCTAAAAATTGCCATCGTCAGAATTCTGCTTCCAACAATGGCCAACCAACCAAAAACTTCCAAGGAGTACCAGAAGTAGACATGTAGAATTCCATCATGGAGCTTTGGATCTAACCCATTGAACATCTTAAATATTATATAAAATCTGCAAGTTCGTTTTTCAGTACCTTCTGGAAAGCTCTCTTTTTATCCTTTGAAATCTTCTCTCTCTTCCACTGGCCCCACCAGTTTCCTCCCGACAACGTAGTCCAAGATGCCCCAAAACCCACAGAGAATCTTTGACGTCACTTCTTCAACTATTTGCTATCACAGCTAATGTTTACAGCATTGGCAATGCTACCTGTGCACCATTGGTACCCATTGGGAGTGGGAAGTTAATGCTGCCTAAAGCTGCTGGAAATGGACCAACACGTTATTTTCCAGAACAGAACCGGTCGATGGATCTTGCTGAAGGGGGCTGTGTGGATTTGTCCCAATATAGAATGAGGATTTTGGCTCAATTCTTAGGAAGCAATAGACAGACACAGGCGCACTGCCGAACCCTGGCCATGGGTCCCAAGCAAGCAGAGCTTTCTGAAAAACCATATTCCCACAGGAGTTCATAGCCATCTTGTATCATATTGTATTTCTTTGGTAGAAAATACTTTGAATGCATAAAACACTAAAGGGGATGTGGGAGATGCTCCCTTCTGGAAACTATGCCTTGGAAGAACCAATCCTTCTTTTCTATCACTTTAATCAAGCTTCTTATATTTCAAAAATGTCAGGAACCTGTATTTCATTTATTCTTGCAAAAAAGCCAGGCAGTAAAGACAAGTGGAGAAAGTGCAATATCAGCTCTGAACCATCAGCAAGACACAAGCCTAAAGACTTAACAGATTCATCTTGTATGTACATATACATGAAACTGCCCAGCATTGACTGAAATCTGCCATCGTGTGTATTTATTAAAACTATGGGAGATTTTTCTTTTATATTAATAAATCCCATGTGACGCTAAGAATTTGACTGCTGCTCAGAACAGTAAATCCTGACACTACAACGGAACCTGTTGGAAGCAGAATCCTGTGAAACACTTCCATTATTAAGACACTGTTCTGTCCTGCTTAACTTTAGTTTCTTGACAGCATTCTGAAAAAGATCTTTTCTGCCCATCTCAGAAAAAGGCCACTATGCAGAAATTTCTCCAAATATTCATCACCATTTTTTGTTGTTGATGTTATAGCTGTCATTTCCCCTGCCCTTAACCATGCGCTGGGTAATAAGACAGTATCCAAGGGTGGTGGGCTAGATTAAAATGGCAAATGCAGTTCAGTATAAGCAAGTAATGCATGCTGGGACAAAAAAAATCCCAGCTATGAGTATATGCTGATGGGATATGAGCTAGCAGTTACTAAGCAATAAAGGGATCTCGGGTAGCAGTAGTAGTTTGAAGAAACTTTTGGCCCAGTGCTTGGCTGATGTGAAGGAGGCAAACTCCATGTTCAGCATACTTAAGAAGGGAGTAGAAAATCGAACAGGCATAATATTACTTCCTCTACAGAAATCTTTGGTCTGAATGCACTTAGAATATTGTGTTCCATTATGGTCAATGAAAAAAGACATGACTGAGTTGGAAAAAGTACAGAGAAGAGCAATGAAAATGACCAGGGGGCTGGAGCAGCTCTCCTGTGACAACAGCTCAAGTATACAAGTTTAAAACAAGCCATGATCTACATTTCTTTCAAAGCTAAATTTAAGCAAAATACAGGCTTCTGCTCTCCATATTTGTGCATCTTGTTGGGAAGAGCCTCAGATTTTGCACAAATTCAGTATTAACTGCCAGAAGGTACAAGCTGGCCAGAGTGGAGCATGTGTGTATGCAATCGGAGGAGGAAGTACACATACACCCCACGCTGAATGCTACAAGAAGAGTGGCAAAAACAAGAATAACTCAAGTCCAAACCGGCCTTAATAGACTGGCATAAAGTGTGATTTGTGCACATTGTACCAGAGATACATAGCTCTTGTCCTCAAATTTGCTCCTCTGTTATCTATCATCACGAGAAGGAAGACTTTCTGAGTAAGACAATCAAGCTAGGGAAAACTGAAGGCAAAAGGAGAAGAGAGCAAGTAAGGGATGGATGGACTCCATAAAGGAAGCCACAGCCTGGAATGTAGAACAGCTAAGCAGCACTGTCATTCTGGAGGGCTTTCGTTCATAGGGTCACCATAAGTCACAGAAGACTTGGTGGCACAGAAGAACCACAATACTTTGTCTGATGCCCTTGCATCTTTTCAACCGTCTAGAACTTGAGTCCCTGATCCTGACAGCTCTGCTGGTCATCCCAACATCAACATTGTAGACTTGACGGCACATTCCAACATTTTGGGTTAATTTATGGAAGTCAGACAAAACGGGTCAGCTTGACCTGCTTCTGGCCACCGGGTTGGAAATGTGCCAACAGTTGGTTGAGCTCAAAGGGAGCCATCCAGTTTTCCATGGTGTTTCCTTCTCTCGTGCTCTCTCCCTTGAGCAGGGCTGAGAATTTCATGAGGCCATTTCTGCATTCTGATTAAGATCATTTCCCCAAACTGTTGTGCCATTCCTGACTCCTTGTGCTATTAGAGAGGATATTGAGGTTCAGAGCTTTAGGAGTACCCAAAAGGAAACACAAGATTTGGGAGCTGCATGATAAAATCATGCAAGACAAAGCAAGAAATCGTGGCTTTTACTTTATTTGAGGTAGTAGTAGGGATGTCAGAGAAATCCTACATGGATTCATATGACCTATGAATTCAGCCACAGATTCTACAATAGATGGTATCTTCCAAGCTGTTGATAGTCAGAGGACTTACAGATCAATTTGTTATGCAAATTTAGTCATTCAAAAATATTAAGAACAATATGCAAAATGCTTCATGTTGCCAAAAATAGGATAAATTGAAGTGGACTTCTTTGTATATTTTTCCAAATGGGATATGGGGAACCCAAATCCATCAAGGATTGGGCAAAGGAACAAGCAACGCCTGATAATCAACCAAGCACAAATTAACTGATCAACATCTGTACATCCTAGGTAATGGAATTACTTGTATGGGATATGGGATGAATCTGGTTGTCCGGCAAAATCTGGCAGACTGGACCAGCTGAGCTCTTGAACCATCAACTCAGCACTGGTGCCTTCCACTTTACAGTGGGCCACAATTTTAATTTTTCTTTAAGCCACAGAAATTCACATTGATTCCGGCAGCAATTTAACTTCCAGCTTCAGTTTGCATAAATTCCAGCCCTGAATTATAGAATTTGGCTGCAATTTGTGCAAAATTGCAGCTAGAATTGGCACAAATTTCCCTGGCTCTTAAACTGAATATGCACAACTAAAGCCTGCTTTAAAAGTGGGGACCACAGGGCGGAGGAGGGGAAGGGGTACAGCCTATTTTCAGCTCCTCTGTTAGCAAGTAGGAGAAGTCCGCCAAACACATGCAGGTCAAGAATGGAAAATGCTGAGCTTCTAAGAAACTTACCCAGTGATCCCTTTCTTGTGATACCTTCAGTTTCATTGGTGCCCCTCTAAAAGTATTGCCAAGCCCCCAAACCATTGCTTAATCTGCTTGTATAATCAGACTATTTGTGAATGGAGCAGAGCAGATATTTCACTTTGATCCAATCCCCTACTACACTGAGCATTGGTATTTGTGTCTTCCAGATTCTTAAAGCATTTCCCATAAAGTCAGCCATTCCGCATCATGTTTCCCTTTAGATATCTCTTGAATTACACATTCAGCGAAGAGGGCGTGAATTATGCTTCATTTCTAGCCATGATTATTAATATATTAGACAAGCATTTTGAAAACGAAGATAAAAGCCTTCTCCAAAGTTCTCATGTGGTCTTCCTTTCAAAGCTAATGATATGTGAATTCCTTATGGAATTTCTCATCAATGGGTTGCCTGACCCAATTTCACCAACTGCCATCAACCGTTCATGTTGTTTGTTGAGGATGCTACACCGGTGGATTGCCAACGGTGGGGTGAAACCCACCTGCTAGGGCCATGTCTTATTCTGCTGTGTTGTCAGGTCACCATCCATAAATTTAGCTTGGAAGCTGGGGCATGCAAAAGCTTGAGAGCATTGGAGGCCGTTTTATGCCTCTATCGCTTCAAGGCTGGACTGAAACTTTAGATGGGGCTGCCCTTGATCAAAATTACGAGTGGCAATTTCAGCATTCCAAGGACAGAAGGAATATTGATGTGAGCCAATTGCAAAGAGAATCAGCCTCAACACTGGTTCTGTCCCTCAGCAGTACTGCCCCACAGCAGGGCGGACATGGAGCATGACTAGGGTGGTATCCAGGGTGAATGCAACCCAAAGCAAGGCTAACTGAGCCCAGGGAACCACTGGGATTTTGAGAGGGAGCAAGAGAGATCTGCATATACAAATATCCAAAGGCTGGACAAATGGAGAAAAATTACCTGGCTGGTAGAAGATGCAAGTTCAGTAGCAGGTGAGACTACCTGGGGAAAGTATTACAGAATCACAACCTGTTACCCACCTAACCTCTGAAGAGAAAGGGATGTAAAGAAGAGTTTCTGTGATGGAATTAAATAGCCAAATTGACTCCTGTGAAAGAAGGGTGGTCCTACATGGAGCAGAAATTCTTATTAAAACAGTTATTTTGCTGATAGTAATCTGAGCCCAGATGCAGTTGTGTTACAAAAGTGACCTGTGGAAGGCCAAACTGTGAGCAGAATCCATTGAGAAGGGTGGGTGCTACCCCTGGAAAAGAGAGAGAACCACCTCATTTGGCGGATCCTGGGGGGCAGCAGTGACAGCCCCCTTGCTCTTGCAACTGAACTCCGCAGCCAGTCCCCTCTCTTGTGGACAGAGCTGGGCATGCCACACAACTGGCCCTGGGTGCAAAACCACTCACCTGCTGCCTCAAGTGTGATAAAGGGCAGAATCCCAGCACAGTATAGGAAAAGGCAAGGAAAAAGATCAAGGGGTACATCAACTTCCTTATAACAAAGGCTAGAAAGCTCAGATTACTTAGCTTACAAACGAGGCAGATAAAGGGGAGGGGTATGATGGAGGAGTACACAATTATGGAAGAAGGAGAATGAAGAGAGCGAGACCTCCTTTCCTAACCTGTCATACCATGAAAAGTGGTTGGTTAAAACAAGGGCAGATAAAAGGAGACATTCCTTCACACAAAGGAATTCACCCCCACATGACGTGGTGGCGGCCACCAACCTGAATGGCTTCAGAAGCAGAATGGACTAATCCGTGGAAGAGAGGTCTATCCGTGGCTGCTGGCCCTGAGTGATAGAACAGTGATATGTTCAGTATCAGGGGCAATATTCCTATGTTCACCACCAGCTGGAGAACATGGCAGCTGCACCGATGCCCTGCCTGTAGGTTTCCCAGGGCAGCAAGTTGGCCACTGTGAGAACTGAATGCTGGACTAGGTAGACCCTTGCTCTGCTCTAGGAAGGCTCTTCTCGTGTTCTTGAGTGTTGAGGTTAGTTTCATCTGCCAATCCAGCCAGCTTCTTCGCATGGGTTGAGTAATGGGAAACCTTGTCTTTGCAGATCAGTACAGTTTATAGTATTTGTCAGAGGCTTTCTTTCAGGCAGGGTCTTCCTCATCCCTACCTGAAGATGCCCAGGATCAAAAATGACATCTCTAGACCTTCTCCATGCAAATTATTTGATGCGCCACCGACACCCAAGCATTCTAGAGCACTTCAGTGCAAGTGTTTGTGTTTTGCAAGCCCAAAGAGACTGAACTGTCTTCTTAAATGAGATACTTTCTGAAGATTTTTCTTATTAAAAAAATAAAATCAAAAACTGTTGCCTTGCCTAGCTGATTATGTTGTAAGCACTACAGATTAGGCCTCTTCATCAATTACAAGCAGCCGAACATCTTTAGCATCAAACAGAATGACAAAAAGCTACACCCTAATGAGTAATGGTTAAGGCCAATTGCTATTTAATTATGTAGATGACTTAACATCCCTCCATTGATGTGATCAGTAGGTTTCAGCATGAGTGTTCGCCCACACTGCTTTGCTAGACTCTTAAAAATAATAGAACATGACCCAAACATATATCCAAATATTTGCACTTGATCATATAGGAATGGTCTGAAAGCAGGAAAAGGAGGCTGCCATTTATAACCCAACTTCATCACAATTTGATGCATATTGAATGAAACTTACTCCCTGAAACATTGTAATTTCATTTTATTTATTATTAATACCTGTATATTGCTTAATATATTAAAATATCTAGTTCACATATGAGTATAAAAATCATATTTGAATATGCTAACTGTTGCTCACTGCCCAGAAAGCTTCAGCTCTTGAGAGGTATAAAAACAAAAAAACAAACATTCTGAAAAGCTCCAGTGCAGCAATCACATTTAAAATGCAGGATTCAAAACTATTCTGGCTACGGCAAGAATGTGAAACAAGACAAGAACAGTAAGAGGGAAATGCATTTTTTAGGCAGATGTTTTCCTAGGGGCTCCCTGATAGAATAAGATTGAGTGTCTACATGTAGAATAAACGTGCATTGGGTTAGCTATGGCCACAACCACATCGATAGTCAGCAGAAGATATCTGCAATGGCATGCAAATTGTGCAGAAACTGTGAGGACATGAGATGCCTTGCCGTCTCCTCTTGCTGCCATTCAGGAGACGAGGGATTCACTCCTGAGTAACCACCCCTGTGTGGAACCAGACCGGAAGTCCTTAGGTGGGAGGCAGTCGGGCAATGGTAGCTCCAAACATGAGATGGCTCCACTTCCTGGCCTGTGCAAAGTCGATCCACCAGTAAATAGGCCCAGCTCTCCATACCCTGTTTCCTGGCCCCAAGGAGATCTCTTTGGCAGAAGGCTCAGATGAGTGGAACCCAGAGCATCAAGGCATAAATTATCTCCCTAACTCCAAAATCCGTTGCCTAGAAGAAGACAACACCTGCACTAAATGGCACTGGACATTTATTGGACCAAAAGCAGCACTCAAAGAGCATAAGTCTGGTCTTAACTCTCTAGCCCAGACTGCACTGTCTGGCAGTTGCTCCAACCCAATGCTAAGAGAATAGATGCTTTGTATCTCTGCCCCAGGATGGTAATGGTGATATTTTCTTCTTCCTGCAAGAAACCCAGGGCAGCTCACATAGTCCTCCTTTACTCCACTTTATCCTCCCAACAACATCCCTGTGAGGTAGGTTAGGGTAAGAGCAAACCTCTGCCCCAAAGTCATCAAATAAGCTCTTGGTCAAATGGGGACTAGAACCTGGATCTTCCAGGTCCTGAGTCCAATATTCTAGCCACCACACATCACTGGTTTTGGTCCTCCTGAGCTCTAGCTACTGAACTCCGCACTTCTGCCCCTGTCTAGAGTCCTAGCCTTGGTTCTGCCTCAGGGAGCGGTCATCTCCAGAACCCTGGGCTAAGTCATTTCCATCTCGCTTGGTCCTTTGGCCTGTCTTGGTAGAGGAAATCGACTGGATCTGGACACACACCCAAGGCTCTGGATACATGCGTGAACAGCCCCACATAGAAACGTGAGGCCTGCACCACCTAAGAAATGCCCCCCTCATTTCCTAGTAGAAAAGTTCCTTCCATCCAAGGTTTTCTTTGCAGAAGAACCTCTACCTGGATCTCTCTCTCTTTTGCTTTAGCTGCATTTCTGTGTCAGTCTTGGAATGTGAGAAAACACAGCTTGGAACTTTCTCAACTCTTGCTAAAACTGTTTACACGTCCCTCAGAATTAGTTCTTCGAATTTCCATCTGGTTTTGTTAGGTAAATGTTGGGGTACTACTCTGTTTATACCAAAGTGGATTCCTTTGTAGCAAGTCAAAAGGATAGAGTTAATGGCTGTGCAAGGACATCTGTCCTGTATGATTATGTCTCCTTGATAATGAACAAAGCAATTACATTTGCACTTCTTCACTCCCCCACTAGAGTTCTTTAAGATTACCCTCTGAAGTACTCTGATTATGGCTTCTCTCCTCTTTGTCTTCCATTTCTTAGTTAATTTGACCAGTGAGAGAATTCTATAGCTCCTAGATTTTTTAGTAGGCTTCCTTTTCATAACAACACTTTTCTGATTTTGTACCTAATCCTGTGGTAGCCTTTGAGTCTTGATTACAAATGCACTATCAATTTCTTTGGAGTGTCTATGCATTGTGCTTTCTGCAAGAGCAGTAATCTTTTCTCAATTAACACTTTGCAGAGATCAACCAAGATCAGAAGAACAGCTCATTCTCTTTAGATTGAGGGGATATGGATTTGATAAAATTCCTTATTCAGCAGCAGCCCATCTATCTCCAACTTCGTATCCATCCTCTAAAAATAAATGTGCATATGCAGGTTGTAATTTTATGAAACGCAGATGCCGCAAAGTGTTGAACTGAAACTTATTAATGGAGCAACTCCATTGCTTATTCTAGCAGCTGTGACAACTAGGGATGGATGAGGGATTCATTTCCACTCATTTAAGACCAGGACTGTCTTACTTGCAGCCCCGGAAGCAGAGATATTGTGCAGGCAAAGTTTGCTTATTCCTGAGCTTGCAAAGCTTGCTTGGGAGGAAAACACAAGTTTGCCTTTTAGAAAGCCTACACCTATGAAAATAGGCATTTTAGGAAATTGTGCACTTTAAAAATGTGCACTTTTGGAGAACACGCACTTTAGAAAAATATGCACTTGAAAATGCAAACTTTGGGAAAATGTGCATTTTCCTACTTTATTCGACGGGGGAGGAAGTACATGTCTGGCTATGCCCTTTACTAAAAATGATGTATACTTTCCCTGTTTGTGCAGTTGTGCATGTGTGTTTGTGAGAAGTTTGCCATTAGGAATAGGAATGAGATGGAATGACCTTCATGGTGGAACTTGGAGTACTTTGAGGAGCTGAGGCCTCGATCCCAAGATGCAACAGGCTGAAGCCCAGGGCTGACACCGAACAGTATCTCAGTCCATCTCAGCTAAGTGGGGCATAAAATTGTTCTTCACTCGCATACCTCTGAATACTCCCATAATTTTGCTAGTATATCATTAGCAACATTAACCCAACCAGTTAATCAGGTGGTGCTCCAAGGCAATTCGGAAGAAGATTGCTAAAACCTTTAAGCAGCTTCTCTCCACTGAATGCATTCCGTTTTAAGAGATTATGCTACCTTGTTCCATCTGCGCACATGTGTCCTCACACTATTCATGATGCCGGTCACATAAGTGACATTTCTGCACTGGTAAATTACCTTTCCCTCAGCTGAAGCATCAGTGTGGACAATAGTCTGCCTGCCCCCCTGGAAATGACCATCAATTCACAAAAGGGCAGACACCAGTCCCTTTGGTGAGACATCTGGAGGCAAAGCAAGCTCCAGAAATTTCCCTCTCTCAGAGGTCAAACTGAGAATGAGGATGGAGAGGGAGGCAGCTGTGTGATCAGTTCTACTGGTATATATCCCTACCATAGCAAGAAGTGAAGAACTTTGCAGCTCTTATAAGCAGGAAAACACATACAGACAGCCCATCAAACAGACAGACACCACAGACAGACACCAATATTAGCTTTGTCTAGGAATGCATTGCCCTATAGTGATTAAATCCCATGGCATCTTTAACCAGATGCATACAGAACTTGATGTATTTGAAACATGGTGCTGGAGGGGAGCTTCATGTATACACTGGACTGGAAGAAGGACAAAGAAGTGGACTCTGGATCAAGTCAAGCCAGAGCTTTCCCTAGAACAACAATGACAAAACAGAGACTGATATACTTTGGGCACATCGGAGAAGGCAAAGCTTCCTGGAAAAGACCATTGTGCTAGGGAAACACAAGAAGAAAAGGAAGACCAAAGATGTCCTGGTTCCATAAAGAAGTTGCAGCCTTGAATTCACAAGCACTGAGCTGATCAAGGTTATCTTGCATAGGACATTCTGGAGGGCTCTCATTCACAGGGTTGCCATCAGCCAGAGGCGATGCCACATTCCAACAAGAAATAGGACTTGAGGAATGTGAGCTCTAAAACTGCCAACATGAGCTAATTTCATCCAGTTTTTTCTTAGTGACCCAGTGGTGTTTTCTGGGTGGTCTGACAGATTTGGCACCATGGCATAATGCATGAAAACAAGTTTTTAAATGTGTATATTGAAAGAAAATGTGTTTAGAAATGTATATAGAGAAAGAATCTAGATTCAGAATTGTAAAATGCTATCAGATGGAAATAAGCACAGAAATAAAATTTGTGGAGGAATGCAGAAATGGGATGCAATTGCTTTATGGATAATGACATGAACAAGTGACAGGGAGAGGAAATAGATGGATTTGCCTACCTGTGAAACTGAAAAGCATTGAGAACATGTGATTTTCTCTTCTTGCATCCCCATGCTATGTAGTATACCTGTTGAATTCCTGCCTGTCATGAGTTACTAAATAGTATGTGGTCTTTAAGAAACCATAAATCCAATAAACCTGGAAAAGCCAATAGTGTCTAATGAGTTCTGGTATTTTAAGTGGGCAAATGGTCATGAATTTGTACCATCAGCATCTGACGTCTTGTGAAACATTGCTACTTGAGGATGTGATTAATTCTGTTACAGATCCATAAGCCTCTTATGGAATTAAACCTCCCATGGCTCTTTGTGGACAAGCAAAGCTTTTGAAACATTTGGTTGCAAGAGCTAAGTAGAAAAGAAAAATGCTTTTGTGCAAATGCTTGCACAAAAGTTTGCAAAAGAGAGCGTGCAATAGGTAGGTGTTGCAAAAATTCTTCAATCAGAGCCTGATTCAGTCCTACTCAGAGTAGACCCATTGATATCAATGATACCCATTGATACTCAGCTGGACCCAAACTATTGGGTGATATATCCAAGTGAAAGAATTCATGTTTTCAGTAGGTTCTTCGGATGGTGCCAGATCTGGACATGTTCTAGGGTAGACTCAAGTTCAATCAATAGGACTAAATAAAGTTCCACTGTGTTTTAATAGGTTTACTCTGAGCAGGACTCTCTCAACCCAACCCAATAGGTTTCTAGCTGTACAAAAATGGTGGGAGGACTTCCACAATTCTTTTCTGGATTGAAACAACATCCTTGTATTTTGTTTCACTTTTTCTAGCGTGGTGGTCCACCTGGGTGGGTGAACTAGCTTGCTTAACTTTTACTCATGTTCCCGTAGTCACCCTGGTCCATCCCACAGGCATGGGAGGTTCCAGTGTGCCTCCGATAGGGTTGTGAAGGTCAGGCTGAAATCCAGCACTCTTGTGCTTCCTAGACTTCTTTCCCATGCTCAACCATGGCCAGAAGGAATGCTCATTCTGAAAAGGAGTATGTGAGCTCACAAGGATGCTGGCAGCATCTTGCAGAGAGTACACAAGATATGCAAAGTCTGCAAGACACATGTGCAGAAGCAAAATTCCTTTTGCACCATTTGTGTACAACCCAACTTCATGGACTTGCTTGGACTTACTTCCTACTACACACCCACAAGTGCTTGGCAGGAGGCAGACTTGGGTGCAAGGATCCAAGTGGCGGAAATCTGATTCCCAACCTCAAACCAGATTCTTCACACATTGCTGGCATCCAAATCATTCCTGATAGACCAAGCAAGGTTAGTCTTGCTCTTGTTTTGCATTACAAGCAGAATCTTTAGCCTGTCTGGTCAGAGCAGTGATGGGAACATTGGAGGCAGACTGAGTTAAGCCCTTGTGTGTGTGGCCCAGTATGCTTAGCACTAAGTGGAACCTGTTCTCCAAGATTTCCTCCAATCCCCCTCATGCCCAAGGGCTGGAGATGCTGGGGACTGAACCTGGGACCTTCTGCATGAAAAGCATTTGCTCAACCAGTCAGCTATGCCCCATTTCCCAAGTCACTCACCCGTCTCCCCTACTTTGGTCCTTCTCACTGCCATCAATGATTCCCTGGGTCCCATGGCTGCCTTAACCCAACAGCCTTTTCACCTCTGGAGCCTGATTACTGGCCCAGCCCAATCTCTTTACTGGGTACTTAGCCTGGCATTTGGGTGCAGAGTGACTAGCAAGAGCTCAGACAAATTTGTTCTTTCCAAAACCAAATTTGCTTTTGCCCAACATTAAAGGTGACAAGTTACTCAGTTATTGATTTGTCATGGGGTGGGTGGGGGAGCACTAATTTTAGAACCGAGAGAAGTATTAAGCCTAACTAAAAGCAAAACTATCAGATCTAAGGCAAATGCTTCCCATTTAAACCTTTATTGGATTCTTTCCCTAAAAGCTGCTTTTGCTGTTCAGCTTCTCCTGTCCGGATCCACTAGAGGCCTCCACCATGGCTTCTTTCAGTGTTCTAATTTCAGATCTGACTCTTCTTTTCTTCTACTTTTCACATCTGTGACCATTCTTTCTATCTCATTGTATGTTCTCTTTTATTTGTTGCTACTCGCGAATTCGTGTCCGACCCATCATGACCCCATGGACAACTTTCCTCCAGGCCTTCCTGTCCTTCACCATCCCCCAGAGTCCACCTAAACTCACGCTGACTGCTTCAGTGACTCCATCCAGCCACCTCATCCTCTGCCATCCCCTTCTCCTTTTGCCATCAATTGTTCCCAGCATCAGGCTCTTCTCCAGGGAGTCCTTCCTTCTCATTAGGTGGCCAAAGTATTTGAGTTTCATCTTCAGTATCTGGCCTTCTAAAGTGCAGTCAGGGTTGATCTCCTCTAAGACTGACTGGTTTGATCTCCTTGCAGTCTCTTTTACTACAATACCTTATTTTCACTACCCTCTTGACCTTTTGATCAGTTAGAAAAGGAGCTGAGTCTTGGCTGAGTTTCTATTGACCTCCAATATAGAGATGCCTGGATTGAACTTTCGAACTTCCTGAACATTCTCAAGTAGATTCTGCATTATGGTGTTACAAGCATCTGCCTGTCTCACATTCTGTACTTTAATTTACACTTACATTGTCCCATAGCCTTTCCTAGGGCATTGCCACGAAATGTCTTGTTCCCAAACGTCAGCCTCCAATCTTTGACAACTTTTTGGTAACCCTAACTCTAACCCTAACCCTAGCCCAGCCCTATAACCAAAGCATGCCCAGGGCCCAAATATATCCCACAATAGAATGCATGAATGGTGTAACGAAGTCTGAAATATAGCTATTAATGATAAGTTAAATTGTGATATTAAATGGAAAAAGGTTGATTAGTGAAAATAAATTTGAAAATATTTGGAAACCTTTTACTGAATATGTTTTAATAAAAGGAAAGGGGTGTGAACTACTGTAAGAGTCAATGCAGTTCTGGAAGGGAAGTGGGGCAACCTGAATGAATAAATGATCTGGCATTAAGTAATTAGAGTTGTTGGTCCCGGTGGAGGTAGCACTGATGTTGATGTGTTGATTGATCAGTGATGTTTAGTTATAATTGTTGTTATTGTGTTAATTGTATTGTTTTTCTTAGTTGTAAAAAATAAATTAAAAAAGGTAAAAAGGAAGAGGAGGAGGAGGAGAAGCTGGAATAACTATCCAATATCTTCTGACTGAAAGCCCTCTGTCTGGAAGCAACCATGCTCTTAATACAACTGTTTAGGTTGAAAGAAGAGGAAGAGGAGGAATAGGAAGAGGGAGAGGAGGAGGAGGAGGAGACATGAAGAATCAATTTTGGGGGTGGGAATCAGTGAGATTCCCTGGGCTCAGCACCCCTGGGCTCCAGCACACTTTCTTGCAGGCATGTGCCTGACTTCCTGGCCAGGGCACCAAGCATTTGTGCAGGTGCTCACCAGGAATCAAGCCCGTATGAACACCGCAGAAGTGGCATCCTCTTCTGCAGACATGGCTTGCCGTTTTTGTTGGTGCCGCACGTGAAGCAGAAGAAGGTTGCCAGTTGTTCAGTCAGAGTTCTGCCAGTGTTTACGGGCTTCCATTTGACTTGGTGCCCTTTCTAAGACAGGGCCAAGCATGAGAAGAAGCCCACAAGCTAAAATGGGGCAGATTCCAGGAAGTTTTATCACAGCACCGCCCCAGAATCTCTCTAGGACTTGTCATTTGGGATACCTTTATACCCTAAACAAAGGAACAAAAGAAGGTTTAATACAAACCATCTTGGTTTATTTCTGAAGTTAAGATTCATAGCCAAAACCTCCCAGCAAACAGAATTAAATTAAATGAGGGAAAGTTTTGCAATGATTTAGAAGGTCAAACTATTGTTATACAGAGAAAAGGTCAATCCAGAAAAGTCTGCAGCTAATGAGTGGGTCAGAACTGGTACAAGGCATCCCAAGCCACCATGGACACTTGGGACTTCATTGGCAATGCAGGTACCCCAGATGATGAGCCTGATCTTTCGAAAGCAGTGTGACCGTTCCAGCACAGGCAATGAAACAACGTCCCAGATTCAGAAAACACTCGCCAAAGGGCTTCTATCTTACCAAGATTCATCTTCAGTTAATGGCATTCATCCAGCCCATCCCTGTGTCTAGGCACCAATCCAGGACTCGCACAGCTTCGCTTGATTCAGATCTCTCACAGAGATGGAGCTGTGCATCAGAAGCACACTGATGCCACTTGGCTCCACCTCCCCCAGTGAGAAGCCCCAGCAATTGCATGTGAATGTTCAACAACACTGAGGACAGAGGGCACTCTGCAGAACCTCACAGCTCAGTTTTCAAGGGTCTGAAGAATTCTGCCCTAACTTACTTTCTGAAATTCTGAATCCTGCAATGCTGGAACCTCTGTAGCGCTTAGCCTGTGGAGTCCATCCAGAGGAATGCCATGACTAATAGTATCGAAAAGCAGTGAGAGGCTGAGTAGAAGGATGGGCAGCCAGCTGAACTCCCACTCCCTCTTCCTTCATCTAATAAGCATTGCATTTTCCTTAGATCCAAACCTTGGAGGACTCTGAATATCCAGTGTCCTACCAGGTTGAAGGGGAGACAGAGGTGACTGTCAACTTTCCATCCCCCTTCATTTCTTCTTTCCTCTAGATGGACCTTCAAACCCATCAAGAGACGTAAGATGGAAGAATTGGACTGTGAGGGCCATAGAATTCTCCATAATCTGGGTTCCCCTCCCCTTTCCTTTCCTCACCTGCTGGAAGACACCTTTCAGACCTCTCTGAGTTGTTCCAAGGCCACTTTTGCAACCTCTTAGTTCAGGTGGCTGGCTGCTTTCTGTGGTGGCTGTGAGATGAGGGGGATCAGATTTTAGGATTTTAGAGTCCTTCTTCCAATATTGATAAAGTGATTACAGCCTTGGAGAGAAGACTTCAGAGAATCTGGTGGTCCCTGAGAAGCTCTCTTGGTGACCATAGAATTGCTAATATTGTTTTTTTTTTTTTTTGACAGTGTTTTAGCAAGGTGTGCATGTGGATTGGAAGTTCAGAGATGGAAAGACGCATCTGAACTGTGTATGCACGGCATTGGTCCTTACAAACTTCAGATTTTTTTTTAAAAATCCGAAACAATACTTCCACTTTGGGAATGAAACCCTTTCATTTGGAACTTGGAAATCCAGGGAGAAAATCAGATATGGAGGATTTCAGACATGTCTCTAAGGACAACTATCCTTTGTTCTGATTCTTCATCCGTGGCTGAGGACTAAAAAGTTAAAACAGATGAGCAGGTTTAAAAGACTGAAATCCCCTTTTGCCTTTTGCAAAAGTTGACCTCACTGTGCTCATCTCTATGGTAATGAACTTGCAACAATGAACCATTGATAATGAACAAGCATGGCTGGTTTTTAAGCAGTATTTTATAATAAGCGTTTTAGTGGCTCTCTTGATCCTTTGCTCACAAAGGTGTAATTAACGCACTGAACCACTAGAGGCATGCGTGGCTCATGCGGACAGCCACAATATATCATGCTCACTTCATTCTTGCAATTACTTTGCACTCTTTCTCTTCAGAAGCTTCCTTCAGCTACAGGCAGCCGGAGTCCCTAATACAGTGAATTGCTAAATACTTCCAATATAAGCCTGAAAAACCCTGTTGAGTCGTAGCAAAAATGTTATTAGTCCCCGATGGTGCTGGCGTGGTTCTTCTGAACTGACTGCAAAGGGGCAGTGCAGCGGCTCAACCTTCACAGTCCCGGCTCCAAGGAAGGGCAGGATCTTAAATGGTCCCATGGACAATGTTGGGAAGTCATATGTGACCTTGTAAGGGCAACCGAACTGCTCAAAGAGGGAGAGGACCTCTCCTCTACCTTACAAAAGCATTATGCCCTGATGGGATGAGGACCATGGCTGCAAGGAACCAAACACCGGGCTATGCACCTGGTGCATGACACACGTTGCATCTTTAAGAAGCTGGAGGGGAGGATGGACTTCCCACCATTTCCGGTGTTTGATCATCTCAAACCATTAAAGGCTAGTGTGGTGCAGAGCAGGGTTGAGACAAAACTCTCCAGAATCTGTCCTTCTAGCATTCACAGACTTACTGTAGTGCTCTGCCTGGTCTTGCTAAGCAA
The DNA here is from genome assembly GCF_004798865.1 of Varanus komodoensis. Lineage (NCBI taxonomy): Eukaryota > Metazoa > Chordata > Lepidosauria > Squamata > Varanidae > Varanus > Varanus komodoensis. Next base: position 41,235,801 of record NW_025336481.1, on the reverse strand, counting down.
GCCAAGCCAAGAGGAGGCCAACAAATAGTTGTGCAATGAAAGTTGAGCAGGCGGCAGCCTTCTTCCCCATCAGCTGCAGCAGCACAAAGGCTGGTGCAGGTGGCGTGGAAGAGGGGTTATGCTTGCACAGTGCGTGGGGTTCCACGCTTGATGAGCTCACCAAGAACTTGGACTCAGAGACATGGCAAGGCAGAGTGGAGTATGTGGCGATGAGCCCAGGGAATCCATTGCTTTCTCAGACCCAGCATGGATCCATCTACCTGCTTAGTGCAGAGGTGAGGAAGAACTTGGACTGGAGAGAGATGTGTTCAGATTAAGGGCAATTCCCTGGCACTCCTCTCAAATGCCAGAGTGCCACAGAATTATCCACTCCTTTGGACGGGATCCTCTACTCATCCTGAGCCCACTCTGGGCACATGCAACGAGGCCTAGCACCAGGTTCTCACCAAATCCAAGTCAACTGGCTCTTTGCAGCAAAGGTCCAGGAGCTGAGTCCATTCAGAAAAAGCTTCCTTCCCAGCTTGGGGTTCTATGAGACATTCACTCCATCAAGTTAGTTGGATAAATGTCAACACCTCCTGGGCCTGAACACAATTGGTAGCCAGAATTCCACACAATCCTAAGTTTCAATGCATTCCAGTGGTGGGGCTAATGATTGAAAAGATCCTCAAATTTCAAAAATGTGTCAAGAAAAATGTAGGCATTTCCAAAATACAGAGATCCCCTTTAGTCAAAGGATGCATGCATCCAAAAATGCATACATTTAAAAATAGATGCAGAAGTCTGTACATGATGATGAGGAGGAGGAGTTGTGGAGGTTCACAAGTCTGTAGCCTTTGTGTAACTTGGGCAGACCTGTCTGCTGGAGAAACTGTAGGTTGGGGTCATGGAATAGGAACTTGACTGAATCCATAGTACATGTTTCCAACATCCCTACTCTGGATAGTTTTTAAAATTAATTATCTCTCATGATAAATCAAACCAACTAATCTCAAAGGGTCTATGTGAGAATAAAAAGGATGTTCCCATATATACAGTGCATGGAATTCCTCGGAGGGAGGGCATAATAGAGATTTTTCCTCAGAAGTGTCTTGTGCTGCTGTTGTTCTTTCTGAAGCGTTCAAAACCAGCTTTGATGCTTTCATCTGGTATTCACATTTAAGTTCCTGCTGTTTCTGCCCAAGTTCACAGGACAGTCGCTGTTAAGTCAAGATCCCTGTGAAGCGGTGCTAACTTTAACCTTCATCCTGAAGATGAAACATGGAATTTAAGGAAGACGTTCCATACAGATTTCTCTTCCGCACCTAGAAGGCCACTGCCCGATGTCACAGCCATCAAGTCAGCATCATGGAGAATAGAGCACTGATTGCCTAGACCAGGAGAGCAAACCCTCTTGTCCTGGGGCAGTATGTGATATTTGGCCTAATTTCCAAAGCCCCTGCAAAGCCCCTTTGGCCGGAGCAATATTATCCCTTTTATTTTAGTCCTGTCCTGTAGGGTAGGAAGGGAGGAGGAAGAAAGAGAGTGGGGAAGTGGTAGAAAGAGAAGAAAAATGTCATCGCCTCGTTCATATTTTATTTATTTATTTATTTATTTATTAAAACATTTCTATGCCACCCCATTCATATTGGGTGCTTCCCCCACCAATTTCTGGTTTGCACACTCTGAGAGACAAACCTTGAAAGAAAGTGGCCTGTGACAGAGTAAGAAAGATCAATCCTACAGCCAGGCCACCCACAGGTTACACCTGGAATATTCCTGGCAGTAGAAATCAGATGCCTACAGCTTTCTTGTGGTACTGGTTAGTGCAAATCTTCCAGATCGGCTACATTTTCTTAGACTGACCTACTTGTAACTGTTCTACATGCTCTTGCCAGCTCAGGAAGAGAGTCTGTTTAGTCCAGCTGTTGAGCTCATCCTTTGCTTTCAAGACACAAGTTTAATCTCATGCATCTTCAGTATCAGTCCTGGAACGCACCTCTGCCATTGGAGGGGCTGCTTCCAGTAAGAACTCAATGTGATGGTGAAGAGAAAGCAATGGTGGGACACTGGATAGGGCAAGTCTGGGCAACACGTGGCCCTCCAGATGTTGTGGTCTACCATTTCCAGCCAGCAAGGCAAGTGATGAGAGATGATGGAAGTTGTAGTCCAGAATATCTGAGCAGGGGACCCTGATAGAAGGCATCTTTGTGGTCTCTCTTGAACCTAAGCATCAGTAGAAAGTGGGCCAGTCCCTCCCTCATTGCAGGGTGTGTAGTGAGAGTCATCACCAGGTGTTGAAATGGAGCGGGGCAAGAGCAAGGGATGGCTGAACTCCTTAAAGTTCCTTCAAATTGCTTCATGAAGTTTTTCACACTGAGCTTAGAACTGATCTGTTTTGAGAAGAGATGGAAGGGTTCTCGGGGGGGGGGGCAGATGGGGACCCAGTTTTGGATGCCAGACAGAGGCACTGGGGGAGCTGCAGTGCTCAGCTGGCAGGGCTCCATCACTCTTGCCGTCTAGCCTTCCCATGGCAACAGGCTCCCTGAAGGTGGATCCAGCAGCTTCACTGAATGGAAGGGCCACAGGGAAGTTCCCAGCTTGGATTCAGCCTTTAATACAAGCAGGGGCTTCCCTTCCCGCTTTGTTAAAGCCATTTAAAGTTAAACTGTTCCATCAACTGGAACTACCATAAAAGAGCTCAGTTTCAAAGTGTTGTCTTGAGTTTGTGGAACCTGAAGGAAGGAGGGAAAGGACAAGCTCACAACAGCATCTAGTGTTTACCTCCAGGGACTCTCCTAATGAGCATGCCTGGGCCCTATCACCTCGGGAGGGGCATTCTGTAAACAAGCCCACCTCCTCTCCAAGCACTGCTCCTTCAGCTGGGCTTCCCATCTCTTCCCATCTCACCATGGAAGCTTGGTCTGAGTCTGAGAAGTCTTGCTCTTCAGAGGCCCCTCCCACTGGCTGCACAGCTTGGTCATTCCCCGAAATTGCCTGGATTGGTGAAGCTCCTGACCTTGAGAGGATCCCCTCTGCCTCCTTCATCTCAGAATCTTGACCCACCCCATTCTCTCCAATGCCATGGTAATTTATTTCACATTCCAATTTTGAATCTCCTGGGACACAGCCAGAAATCAGTGAGAACCAGTGACCCAAACAGCCAGCCTTCTCACTCCCAACAGAAGTAGATGGATTTTGTCCAGTGTTGATGAAGACAGTGATGATGAGGATGACGGCAATGGCGGGTGATTATCTAGTTACATGATGATGATGTAAATAAAGCACAGACATAAGGGAGAGAATACATGAGAGCAATTGACTATGGTCGGTCCGAGGAAGCTGCAATAGTTTCTAATCAGAAAATTATATTTTTAAGTGAGAGAGAAAATCATTGTACTGAACCTCTAATTTCTCAACAGCTTAAACATTAGACTGTGGGAATTATATCCATTTCTTTCTAAAGGGCAATCATTGTCAGATGAAGAAATTACTAGATGATCACAATTTCATTTGTCCGTATAGCATTTAAGGTCTTCTGGTATGAAGATTTTATAATACTGATAATTATCTACTCTTCCCTTCCTGTTTTTCTATAATGCAGCACAGCATCCCATTATGTTTTACATAATTAGCAATATTCTTTGTATAATACAAATCTGACAAATCGGGCTTTAGAAGTTGTACAGAAGCAGATAGCCTATTAGGCTGGAAATTAATGATCTTCATAGGTCAGAAGCATTGTATGGATCATCCTAAAATGTTTGCATTGAGAACGTCAGAGTCTTATGCCCTCATTAATATTTAAGATCATTTTGTTTTAAGAAACAAAGGATCTCTTGGAAACCATCCCTCATTATTTTATCCCAATTTCTCCAACGCAACCACGAAGTCCAAGGCACCACTTTCCTGCAGTGTGATCCCCTACCAGTATCAAATGTTAAGGAGGATAAAAACCAATGATGGGCAACTTCTGCTGGTTCAGGAATAATCTTCGCCACCTGGACGTCAGCATAGTCTGCACTCTGTGGGGTCCCTGGGAGAAAAAGAAGGCAGTTGTAGTGTTTTCTTGCAATCTTTGGTGGCAAACTGCTTTGTAACAATACCACATGTGCACTTTTGAGCATGAGTGTCTTCATGCTTTGATTAGTGGGGCGAAATGTATACTTATTATATTGACATCCTGCCTTTTTTTTCCTTTCAAGGAACTCAAGGTGGCTTACCTAATTCTCCTTCTCCTCTCCATCTTTTCCTCACAACGGCCCTGTGAGGTAGGTTGGGCTAAGTATACATACTTAAGAATGTATACAGCCACTCCCTGGATTATGGATGAGTTCCATTCCTGAGAGAGAGAGAGAGAGAGAGTCCTTAAGTCAGATTTGTATATAAGTTGGATCAGATGAGTAAGCCAAATGTTTGTCTTAGTTTATATATGAGGAGTCTTCAAAAAGTTTCTGCACTTTTAAAAACTGTATTTATTAGGAATTTCAAAAACAAAATATATTACTTTTTTACATAGTTACCTTCCCTTGTAATGTATTTTTCCCAGCGCCATACCAATTTTTTAATGCCATCAGCAATATATATATATATATATATATATAATGTATTTATAAAATATAAAAATGTGGAGACTTTTTTGAAGGCCCTCATATATATTTTAACTTTCGATGCATATAAAACACTTAAGAAACATTTTCATATTCACTAAAGCATTCTAAACGCAATAAAGCATTATAATACTGTTAATACTACAGTAATAATAAAGTAACTACAGGTATTGAAGAGAAAGAATCTGCATGTATGTGTGTGGGCATAAATTTAGCTTGGAAACAAGTTCAGGAATCTGCAATCATTTTCGGATAGCATAGCTCTATGTTACAATTGGGGCTACCAATGAGGCATTTCCGAAGCATTTGCAACCTGAAATGAAGTTCTCACGTATCCCAACCAAGGCGGCTCTCTGCAAACTTCTGATAAGATTCTTTTCTATGCTACTTGGCCTCCTATTTGAACTTTGCCTTGTTTAATGGTGCTGTTTTTTCTGGGATATAAGTATTGTAAACATAGAACTAAAAAGGAAAATAAAAATGCACCATGTTTAGTGGCTTCATCAGTAGGCAAAGAGTTTTAGAATATGAACGAAGCACTAACCAAAAGTAATTTCTTCACTAATTTGGAACCAGTTGTGGTCATACTTTCAGTGGGTTTACTCTAAGTATGACTAAGTAAGGATCTAATGCCAGGTGCTTTATTATCATTAATGTTTTATTTCAAAAAGGCCATGCGTATCCAGGTCATCTTTTTTCTTCCCCTTTATTATATCATTACAGGGTTGGTTAATCTTTACAATATTGAATTATGCAGAATTTTTGAGACACAGGTTTTTCCCTGCTCTACTTTTTTCTTCCAAATGGAAATAAAACTTCAGGAATCCATCATATTCATATGCATATATTATGTGAAATTAGAAATGTTACAAAGGGAAAAGAGATAACCCACAAGTGACTTATTTGTGCCCCCATCCAAAAGAAAGGTGTTGAGTGAACTAGAGCAAGGTCTGTGCTGAGATATGCAGTAGGATCATCTGCCGTGCATTTCCTCCTCACCAAGGTATGATGGGTGAGCTGCAGCATTGCCTCAGAGACAAGCCACATGTGTTTGTCCCACTTCTGGTTAGCTGGCCACCTTGGAGCTGAGAACGGTCTTCCTAACTCTCTACACTTCAGGTCCTAGAACTTGAAGGGTCTGCTCCAGATAGACCTCAAAGCTGTTCTTCTTCCCTTCACCAGGTCCTACGACACTTAAGAAAGGGGTGTTGGACTATTTCCAGCTTCACCAGGTCCTACGACACTTAAGAAAGGGGTGTTGGACTATTTCCAGCTTAAGGGCTGAATTGGACTTCAGGGCCCAAATTTCAATGCTGGGCAGGTTCCCAGGAGAAAAGATGATGGCAAAGATGCAAAAAGGCCGGCATATTTTACTTCAATGCTTCTACAGCCAGTCACTAAATCCTAAAAGAAAGTGGACTAATGTGAAAGGACCATGGCCGTTTGAGGAACCGCAGGGTGCCAGATTAGACCCCAAGCATCTTGCTCCATCAGGACTACTCCATCATTTGTCCTGAGCAATGGCTTGGATGGGGGTATTCCATGAGGAGAAGAAAGCTAAACCACACCTGGAACTAAGGCTATGTTTCACGATTTGGCCTGTGATGCGAACACTAGGGTCTGGGAACAACAGGCAGGTAGTTTGAAGGATAGCTAAGCATGAGTTTTCATTGGTTCAAAATGGTGGAATTCCACTCATGTTACAATGTGAACTAGACTCATTTCTCAACTATTTCAACTACTTTGTGATGAGAAACTCAAGTCAGGATGTACAAGAATTTCATCTCAATTCACAAATTACTCAGAAATGTAGTATTTGTAATTCTGAGCATGAATGTAAATCTGAACATGAATCTGAACTCATGTTCTTTGAAATTTTTCATACATTCTCTAATTTGTTTGCCTCTGTAAACATGTACCTTAAAATGTGCAGACTTTTAATAATGCACACTTAAGGAAATGAACACTTTTAAAAGCATGTTAAAGCATGCCTCTACTTTTAAAAAGACTAACTTATTTTAAGTGTGCATTTCTTAACCTGTGCATTAAAAAAGATGCCCATTTTTTAAAATATGAATTTTCATTATTTAGTCAATGTGGAGAAAGTGTACACTTTTGCAAAATGCACACAAAAATCCATGACTGTTTATTTATGTATTATTTATTATCGGTAGGATGGTAGATTCATACAGTGCATAATGGAAGAGTGTGCTTAGTGACATTTTAATATGGTTTTATCATTTGATTGTCTTTATGTATTACTGTTTCTTTCTCAGTGACATTTGTGGAAAGATGGTATATAAATATTATGCATAAATAATCTGCCTTTTGGAGACTTTGGTAAGGTGTGGACCAAAAAAGTTTTAAATATAAAAGTCTCCCAAAGTCTCCCATGGTTCCAAAAGTGCAATTTCCCCATTCAGCCCGACTCTTGAAACAGTCACAGACTAAAATGGAAGCAAACCAAATGAAGCTTCAATGTGTCATTTGAAGAAGTCTGGTGAGCTGAAGCATCCCTGGGTATCCCATATCTAATCTCAACAGGGCACTGTTGTATTCTCCTGGGCCTGCAGATGACTGTGTGCGCACCCATTTGGTACAAGTTCAGTCATGGAACTAACCCCTAAGATCTGGGAATTTATGAACTCTAAGCAAGATTAGAGATTCTGAACTTGTATGTAGGTGTAACATCTGAAGTGCAGAGCTGGGGACATCTGTTCCTCTTCAAAACCATTAGTTGAAATGGTGACTCTACAGTACTGGCTTTGTTACTTCTTCAGTTCCAGTATCACTTAAGAAATAAAGGATGTGGAATTGGCACTGATGGGTAGCAATGATCAAATCCATCCAAAATTATAAATGCACACACTGAAAGTGGCATCAGATTCATTGTGCTGTCCCCATCAGGAAACCTTGAGTTCAATTCTCTTTAAAAACTATAATTCTTCACGTTTTTCCAGGAGACTTAAAATAATACAAGTTACTGCTGTGCCAAAAGTTTTCTCTCACATTTTCCCTGGCAATTCTCCTTTGACCTCTTAGAAAAGACTTTGCTTTCAGAAATGAATTCAAAAGAGAAGCATGATAGCAATGCTTGTATCTCACCTTTCCACACAGAGGAATAAATATCAGTTAAGCAATCATGACGAAATAGGCAAGCATTTAATCTCTGAAGCAGGGAAAAAAACGATCAGTGGAACAGCAGCCCTTAAAACCAGTGCAAAATACAAAGAGACCGTGTGACAAAAAGACAATCTGATTTAGATGACCAAGAGGCCAATCCCAATGAGCGACAGGGAGGAGGAGACTGGTGGCTCCACCACCAGATCCCAAATCTTGTGGGAGGACACCACTATTCCACCTCCACTGCGGGCAAAGCTGAGGGGCTAAGAGGATCAGCCCTTTTCTGAATGCCCAGGACTTTGGTTCCAATGTCTCCAAAGTCAGCAGAACTCACCCACACAAATGCCAGAGCACCCCATTTGGAAGACACCCAGCTAGTACCAGTGGGAGCAAAGCGGAACGAATTTCCACTGTGGGGCTGCCTATGGGTGGAATGCAGCTGCTGGGGTGTGAAGATTCCTCCCACCACTATTAGCACTTTTGTTACTGGTGGAAGGATGCCTTCTCCCTGTCCTAACCTCCTTTAGCGAACTAACTGAATGGTCAAGGAATAGAGTCTAAGTCATCTAGGCTACAATTACATATTATTTTTAATAGATGCATGATGAGTTGTCAATCAAGGTGGCAAACAGGGCTACCTTTTTGATGTCTCCCTACAGATGCCATCTGAGGGGGAAGCCTTACTTGTCAGGTTAATCAATGCTTTTGACATGGATTGTTGTTATGGGCTGTCAAGTTGACTCTGACTTATGGCAGCCCTGTGAATGAAAGCCCTCCATAACGTCCTAACCATGACAGCCCTGCTCAGTCCCTGTAAATTCAGGGCCGTGGCTTCCTTCATGGACTCCATCCATCTCTTGTCTGGTCTTCCACTTATTTGCTTATTAAATTTCTACCCTGCCCATTGTCACTTCAACTTTCCCTAGAATAATTGTCTTCTCCAGGGAGTTTTGCCTTGTCACGGTGTTCCCAAAGTATAACAGCCACAGTTTTGTCCATTTTGTTTGCTTCTAGGAAAAGTTCTAGTTTGCTTTGATCAAGGACCTGCTTGTTTGTCCTTGCATCAGTCCAGGACATTCACAAAGCTCTCTTCCGGCACCATGTTTCAAATGTCAGCTTCCTTCGCTGTCCAGCTTTCATACCCATATATAGCGATAGGGAATACAATTGGGATTTTAACCAGGATTAAAACAGCAAACCATGGTTAAGCATTATGCTCCTCAGTCAATTCCCTCAACAGGCACATCAGTCAGCTATCAGAAAGCGCACTTCTTTTGGTGCTTAAGCTTTATTTCCTTAAAGCTTTTATGATGCCCTCTTTGGAATATTTTAAGATTTAATGCTATATAATACTTCCAGACATGATCTCTTATTCTTCACTTCGAATTTTAGTTCTTTCCATTATCCGACAATCCCTTTACTTCTATGGACTGTGGCATGTGTTCTATTATTGTAAGGTATTTTATAATCCTCTGTCACAAAGCAATAAAGTGTTTTTTACTTTATTTATCCTTAACACTAAACATGATTCCCCACCAGCACCAGCACTTTTCCTGGATTGCCTTCATATTCACCATGAAATTGATAAGGGCATTGCTAATTTATTGTGCATGGCATTATGGCACATAAAATTTGCAATTTAATAAAAGTATTTGGTAAAGGTGCCATTACATTTGCAGAGAGTTGTAAATGTTTCAAGCATTTGTTAAGTTTTATGACTGACTTGGATTTCACGGTGGTCCCATTGGCTGAAGATGGCATTTCTCTGCAATGTGTTCCTGCTCTTCAAAGCAAAACCCATTTTCAGGCCAACTCGACTCATCTGGGTCAGGACAAAGACTTCAGGGCACAAGCCAGCGAAGCTGCATTTAGCCATAATGTTGCCATTTTGATTTTGGGGCACTTTAGCAAGGATGATCAGTGAGTTTGTGTAGGGATGACTGAATGATGTTCAAGATCCTGTAAGATTTTCCAAACATCATCTTGCCGCTTGTCTTATGCCCAGTACCTGCTTCCATTTCTGCCTGCTTCTCAATCTGTGCCACTGGGAAAATGGAGCAGTGATCAACATACATGTCCACCCCTACGGAAGGCTGAAGAATGTGGGAAGATCACCCAGTATTTTTCTCCCATATCCGACAATAGCTTCACCCCTGAGGTAGTGCCTTGGTTCTGCCTAGCTATAGGCCTTTCCAGGTCAAGTCTAGACCTTTTTCCTGGACAACAGTGGAAGTCTGATCTGACTTGCATGGGCCCTCAGCAAAAGTCCACTGAAATATTCCCAATCTTTCTGCCTTCCAGCCTTCCTTTCTACCTAAACTGCCTCTAAGTGGCCAGCTTCCCACGTCAGCTTTCCATTCCACCAACATCCTCTTTCCTACTTACTCCAGTCTCTTGCTCAATCTTCAAATTCTCTGTTCAGAAGCTGATGACAGGTGACTTTGCCTCCAGATAGACAGGAAAGGGGACGGGAGCCTGGGAAAGTGTAATGAGAAGTTTAATGTGGCAGGCCCAGGATAAACATATAACAACAGGTAAGAAGCATTGTTTTTCAGTATATAATGCCCTAACCAGATTGGAAGCAGGATACCTGAGAGGGTTTCCCCTCACTTACCAACATGTCTGGTCACTGAGGTCACCAGATGGCATGTCCCTGGAAGTTCTGGAGAGCATGGAACCCATCCAGAAAAGAATCTTCAGTGTAGCATCTCCATTTCTCTAGAATTCCCTGCCTCTGGAGGTCAGGCAAGCACCAACATTGTACTGCCTTTGGTGTCTTCCAAAAACATTTTTATTTCATGAAGCCTTCCTGAACTAACCAAAGACAGATCCATTGGTTTTGCTTTTAATACATCTCTTTATTCTTTCATCTATTTTACATTTTATGGTTCACCATTCTAAAGTCTCCATACTAGATTTCTAAGTAGAGTGGTACTGAAATCTTGTGACTAAATAAATCCTTAATATTTTTTGTTTTTCAGTGAATTGCCACCATATTCTTTCATCCGTTATTCACAGCCATTTTGTCACTAGTCCAGCCTAGAGTAGTGAGGAGTGAGAATTTCATTTCTGTTTGGTTTTGATAAGAATTTACCAGAATTTACAAATCGAGGACAAAGACACCTTGAAATTTATGTAGGGGGAACCGACATATTGGTCAATCCAGGTTCAAAGATTTAGATCTTATAAGTCTAGCTTTTCATCCATGCACATTCAGCTAAGAAGTGTTGTATTAGCATTTCCTTCTCTTTTTTTTCTGACAGGTTTCTGGCAACTACATCATGGTTTTCTCCCTGCTGGAGATAGCAGGTCTATTGACTATGGCTACTGCAGATAGGTAAGAATGCTGTATCATTGTGCTTTTAAACAAACAGTATGGGGTTTTTAAAAATCCAAATGTGGGAGGGAGCAAAACTGGAAGCTTTTCCCATGCCAAGTCTAGCGAAGCCTCTCAACAAATATTTGTGGTCAAACTGCCCCTTTGGCAGCCACGTTTAGACCAATCCAAGACGTGATTAAGTGCCAGATAACAGAATGCCATTTTCAAACACTTCTCTGGTGAATCAAGCTGATGCTTCCCTTCATAGGGCACAACACAGAGATGTTAATCTCTTGAAATTCAGCTTCCTGAAGTCTGTTCTTGAGTGCTGCATGAATAAGAGACTTGTCATTTTATTAATGAAGAATGACCAGTTGTCACCCCACATGGGGGAAGAAGGAAACACGTGACACATTAGTAATGAAAGACCATAAGACAACCCAAATGCAAATACTGATGGCTGAAAAAGATAATTAAAGCTCTCGAGACTCTGATTATGAAAAGGTAACATGACAAGGAGCACGGCTGTCGACACAATGTATTTATATTGACAGAAAATCTTCCCTTTACAATATAGCTGTCAGTTTCTTTCTTTCTTATTTTTTTGTATGATACAAACATTTATTGACTTTGTGTAAGGGGGCCCCTCCAACTGTCCCTTTGCCTCTTTATCCAGTGACAGTTGGTTAAAGACATCATAGTTTTTACAATAACAAAGCTGTGGAGATTTCTCTTTCCTCTCCTTCCAAGATGCTCTTATATTTGAAATGTTAGTGACAACTTGGAGAGTGATATCATTTAAAAAGCTGAATTTAATTTTTGACATTTAAATTCCTAAATGCTCTTGGTCCTGCAGAACTCTTGTCTAATTTATTAGAAAATGGTGTCTCAGCCCAACAAGGAGAGGGAGAAAGTGTGTTTGGAGAGAGAGGAATTCAACCTTCTCTTAAGGGGGGCTTTGACTCCACCCCCCCCATGGGAGTCAGTTCCAAAGAAGGTCATTGCTGAGCAGAAGACTGGAACTTTGCTTCAACCAGTGGAGTGCTTGGTCTTTGGAATGTACAATACTACCTTAGCTGGAATGACGGATATATCAATTTTTCAAGACTCTATTCCATTTGTACTCATGCGTTATCAGGTATCTTATGTTCCATGATATGCTCCTTGATAGAATCAGATGGCCTTGTCTTTTTTGATGTCCAGACCTTGCACCCTTGTTGGGAATTACATACCTGTGCAAAGGGGCACTTCCAAAAGTGTTCAAATGCCCTCAACATTTGCATTAGCATTCTTTAGCCAGTGGGGGGAACTGAACTTTTTGGCTGGTTTATTGTGGTGCTTTTTATCTTTTTCGTATCTGAGTATGGCTCAATTTGCGTCAAATTCCAGAAAAAGAAAAATTCCAGTTAAAGAAAAAATGGTTTGCATATCCCCAGAATGCATATGGCTGGTAAAAGATCGCCCGCTGCAGAATCTGCTGAATAAATTCATGGAAAACTGAACTCATGTGAATGTGCAGAGCTCTCCAACACCCTTAGCTGGGACTAGGAAATCAGGGTGCTGCTAATAATGAAGAGCTGTTTGACAAGAAACACAAAAAGGATAACTTTACAAAGAATTTAGATATGGTGAATCTTTGTGTTTTCTTACATTGTCACAGCTGGGGAGGCATACATGTATCTACATAACTTTACGGCACTAGGTGTTTAGGTGCAATGAGGGTCTTTGTTGTTTTTCGCTGCAACAGACTAACATAGCTATCCCTTTAGGAAATGAAAAAAGAATCGGTTTCTTGAAAGGACCAAGTGTAAGCAAAACGATGCCATGGCTTGGACTATGCAGAAAGAGCCCAAGTAACTAGACCTATCTGAAAACACACACACACACGACCTGGCACAGGACACATTGTACAATCTCACTTCATTCTACATTTTGGCAGAATCTATTTATGTAACAGATTTTGTGTTGGGGATTGAGGCCAAAATAATAATAATAAAACCCTCTCCCCTCCACCCGCCCTAATTATGAACTGAAGTTATTTCACTTGTTGTTGTGAACTGTACCCACACATGGTATGAAAAAGTTTATTTTGGATGGAAGGAGGAGAGGAGGGGAGAAAGAAAGAGCAAGAGAGAGAGAGAGAGAACGGCACCAGGATGAAGGGCCAAATGGACAAATGGGAGGGGAAAGCAAGCATGGGAAGTGAAGCTGGGAGCTGGAGGCATGTAAATGTGGCCCAAAAGGTCAGCCACAATCTCCAAGAGAGATTTGGCCATCCTGCACAAGGGGTATCTCTTGCGGGAGAGTTTGGCCAGTGTGTACTGGCAGTCACCATTGGAATAGCCGCTTGTTTAAATCCTTCTCAAAAAGTGACTGGAACAAAAGCAAGAGGGAAGGATGCACGGAGGGGAAGTGATGGCAGAGGCAAGCAGGAGCTGAAAGAGCATGCATGTTGTACCAGGGGCAGCAGGGAAGCTGTAGGGAAGCAGGAGCCCCACAAACAGGTCTCCTGCTCACTCCCCTATTCCCGCGTTCCTGCTGTGATCTGAAGGAAAGGTACTTCTCGTATGCAAGACAAGCTGGATCATTGACCTGACCCTGAGAAAAGGCTGGAAACCTTAAGCATCTATACAAGGTAAAGGCAAAGGTTTCCCCTTGACATTAAGTCCAGTCATGCCTGACTCCAGGGGGCGGTGCTCATCTCCGTTTCCTAGCCGAGGGAGCCAGCGTTTGTCTGCAGACAGTCTCCGTGGTCATGTGGCCGGCATGACTAAACACCAAAGTGCACGGAACACTGTTACCTGCCCACCGAAGTGGTACCTTTTTATCTACTTGCATTTGTATGCTTTCAAACTGCAAGGTTGGCAGGAGCTGGGACGGAGCAACGGGAACTCACCCCGTTGTGAAGATTCGAACCGGCAACCTTTCAATCAACCAGCCCAGCAGCACAGCGGTTTAAACCACTGTGCCACCTGCAGTTCCTTAAGCATCTATATATGCAAATTAATCAAAATCAGTAGGGTTTATTTTAGAGAAGGAATGTTTAGGCTTAGGATGTTCGAGTGGAATCTGTCACTTTTCAGAAAACCAAGATGTGAGACAAAGCTACTTCCCTGAACACCACCTTCTGGATCCTCCCCTGACTTTTATTGACTATACTTATATCCCACTTTTTTCCTTCCAAGGAACTCAAGGCAGCTTACATAATCCTACTCCTCCACCTCTCAATCTTATCCTCACAGCAATAACCCAGTGTGGTTGGGCTGAGGGTCTGGGACTGGCCCAAAGCCATCCAGTGAGTGCCATGGCTGATTGGAGACTAGAACCCAGATCTCCTGGGTCCCAATCCCACATTTTTACCACTATACCACACCATTTCCCCTACTGGCACCATCATAGCTCATGAATTACTAGCGTATTTTCTGATTCCCAATTATCGCTTTGCTGGCACCTTCTCTTTCTATTCGTTCAGCCCAACTCAGCCATGAAATTCTATACAGCTCTACTCAGAAGTAGGATACATTGAATTCAGCAGGGCTTACTCCCAGATAGGTAAGTCTAGAGTTGCAGTTCAAGAGTATCAGAATCCAGTTTCTTCTCTTCTTTTTGGAGTGGAACTGAATTAAGCTTTGTTGTCATTTCTTACGGGGAGGGTTGCAATATGCTGCATCAACATATATGTGGCTGGAGACTGGCAGGTTCATATATTGGGAGACCACAATTGCAAGGTTGCTGGCAATTGACTCCTATAGTCCAGTCTTGTGTATGTAGTCCAACACACCCTGATAATTAGGAAAGTCTGAAACTGAGACATTGGTACATGTGCTTTGCTACAGGAAGTCCCGTGTTTGTTCTTCCTTTTAGTTGTTTTCTTTAGATGATGCTGTGACCCCTCAGTTTTGCTTCTGTTTGTAGGAGTCCTTCCTAGTTTTTGCTGTTCATTTTTGCTGTTGTTTTTAGATCAGGGGAAATGATGTGTTATTTATGAAAGCAAAATAAGGCTTATTTTCCTACTTATATGGCTGTGCGATTACACTATAGTCCAGTGACACCTACAGGTTATGTAGCAGAAACGCAGGAAATGAGGAGCTCTTTGCATAGAGCTTGGATCACAATTCCTTGACAGGACTGAAAGTAGATACAACAAGCTAACAACCTTGTATAGAAAAGCTCAATGGCTTATTATAAGTCAGAGACATTAACCTGTACCTCAACATCACCCATACACAGACATACAGATAAATATTTGGAGGGGGAAAGAAAGCAATACAGTCATTGTTCACCCTATGGAGTTTCCAAACCACATCTTTGCTTCGGATATATGAATATAGATGTTCAAATTCAGGCAGAGGGAGTTTTGTGAGAAAACTGTGAAAGGAAGCAGTCTGTGAATGCTTCCTTTGCTGGATCAAGAATACCTGGATCTGCAGGTGGGCTACACGTATGTATTTACACTGAAATGCATGCCGGTGCTACAAAATATGGCCCAGTATGTATTTAAACTCTATAGAATATGCTCATATTACAATGAAAATTATATTATTATTATTATTATTATTATTATTATTATTATTATTATTATTATTATTACCCTGCCTTTCTTCCCTTTGCAAGGAACACTAAGGTTATACCATTAAGTGCACATTCCCTGAGCCCATCTAGTTTTCAGATAAAACCTGGAGAAGGAAATTGTGCTCCCTTTACAGAGACATGCTTGCTTCTTACTTCCCACTGGCGTGCTTTGCTCTGGAGGATCAGGGGACCCTTCAGAACAGCCATTAGAGCAGGCTGGAGCTGAGGGAGGTGGGAACGACGGCCCTGCAATCAAACCTTCTGAAAGACTGCTCCATAAGGCTCCTCTGCTTGCCAAGGCTCCTCTGCTTGCCAAACCCTTTCCAGCTGGCTATCATAAGAAATACAATTCCATTTTAAGAAATGGTGCCTGAAGTGGCTGTTTTTCTTCTTCCCTTCCTGTCCAGTTTCCTTTTGGGTCATGCTGCTTCGAGTGCAAGCATGGGATTGTCTTGTTTTTACTAAATAAGCCTCTGTGGAAGCTTTTTACGCCTAGCACACTGCCTCTCATGGTGTCCCCCTCCTGGGATACCCATCAGAAGGGAATTAGCCCTCTGTGGAAGAGGCTGCCCAGAAACTGGCCTTCAGAAGCATATTCCAGCTACCATGACAGATCCACATAGCCATGAAACTGTGTAATCCTCCTTTAAAGCAGTACAATTTGATGGCATTCAGGGAAAACACTGTAATTGGAGGAAGGATGGGCAATAATTAGGGACAACCTTCAACCATCTCATAGAAGAACATCCTCCTTAGACAAGAGCTCTGTTACAGTAAAATCCTTCTTCTCTTCCTCTCTCTTTCTACTACTCCTTTTCCTCTGCGATGCACCATCTGAGTGGGATGGTGTAAATTGGTGTCCTGCAACAGCAGAGGGTTGGACCTGATGACCTTCATGGCCCCTTCCAACTCAGTATTCCATGATTCTATGATTCTTCTACTCCAGCTTGCAGGTCTTAAAGGTATAGGGAAGTGTCCGAGACGGACTGGGAAACAGACGCATTGCTCTTGGTGAAGTGTCTAACAAGCCTCTGTAACATTTATCAGATGCCGAACTTGTCTTGCAGCTGTATTGTCCTAAACATTGAAAAACAATTGGTTTGGGAAGGTAACTGCTAACAAATGCTAGTTGAGGCAGAATCAGGTTTCTTGCAATCTTTACTTTTGAAGGTACACCAGGGTTCTGAAAGGTTAATGAACCACTTGTGGGTAGCGCTTTCTCTCACACTTTAACTCAGCTTTATTCCTGATAGAACCATTAACTTCTCAACTAACCTTTCTACTTGCTACTATTACAGACATTCTACACACTAAAGCTTTCTATTGATCTGTGCTGGGGTGCTTTTTATAAAATGTAGCTTTAAATACCTGTTTTTTCGTGGTTGCGTTAGCACCTAGCACTGCCTGTAGAAACAAAGATTAATTCATGAATTTCTTTTTTCTACTCTCTTTCTGTCTGTAAAGCATTTATTCAGTCATATTAACAGTAAGAGTTTCTTCCCATTTTCATATCACAAATTATTTACGGAAATGCCATCTTGTAAAGACTGCAGTATTGAGGCTTCCTTGCTCCAGTGCATTCAGCTGCGGCAAGTTAACAATGAACGGTCCCTGTAAGCACAACACAAGACTCCTCTCTCTATATGTTCTGAGCATGTGCAGAGTGTTGGGTAGTTAAATCGAAAGTCCTAGGAATTTGCAAGTTGGGGAAAAGACTGCATGAGAACTCTGCGCCCATCCAGTCTACTATTCCTGCAGAAGAAAGTGGAAGGGCTGCTGGCTGAATCAAATGAACAGAAGAGGATGGAATTCATAGCCATAATTCCAAGGCCAGTGGACTCAGAGATAAGCTACAAAGTAGCAAAGAGCCATCTAAATGCAGATAATGAGCCTGTTAATGAAGAGGAGGTCCCATATGTGTAATCTCGGGGTCAGCTTCTTACCATTGAAATCAAACTCCCTAATGGCTGGATAGCTGGGGATTCTAACTACACTTATTTCTTTAGGAATCAGTTTCTGCAGTGTGCTGAATTTGTGTTTTAAACCCAGTCTTGCTGGTTTCCTTTGTCATAATGAAGCTTTAGCTATAATCTCTTCGAGTCTGTTACAAGAGGTGGCCTGAACAGGTGGGGGAAAGGATTCAGAATGCTTGAGAAAGTTGTGTTTGCTTGCAAAACATGTGAGCATGCTCCATTGGAAGCACTGTGTGCAAGCATACCTTTGAGCCTGCCAAAAATATGTGCAGATTGTCGGCCACATTCAATGTGCCAACTCAGTGTGCACACACGTCCTAATTTGCATGAATTCTCACAGTGGACTGAATTGCCCACCTTCAGCCTATGGAAGAAATTTTGTGCAAATTTGGAAAGATTTGTGCAAATGTCCCATTTGTGCAAAAGTCCCCTTGCTCCCTTTGCATGACTTTCCTGCTTATGCAGAGCAAGCAGGAATCAGAACTGTGCACTGGTATCAGTCATTAGGAGATATTTGGGGAATCTTAGTACTCCCAAACAACATGTGTTCAAACAAACCAAAAGCACAACACGAAGCGACGTTCAGAGAAGTCTACAAATGTGAGCATCCCTGGTTCTCTCATGCCAGGGTCTGCCAGGTCTCCATCCTCTAAAATGCCAGTCTTGGAATCTACTCAACCTGTTTCCACCTACCTGACCAACTAGGGTACACTGCAATTTCAAAAAAGTTTTTGTAGCCCCATCTCTGAGCCCACTCTTCCAGATTGCCAACTATTTGTTCACAGCCACCTTGTGCACTTCACAATACATTTTAAATATCATGTTGCTGTTGTTAGTCGCGAAGTCGTGTCCGACCTATTGTGACCCCATGGACAACATTCCTCCAGGCCCTCCAGTCCTCCACCATCCCCCAGAGTCCACTTAAGCTCACACCGACTGCTTCAGTGACTCCATCCAGCCACCTCATCCTCTGCCGTCCCCTTCTTCTTTTGCCATCTATTGTTCCCAGCATCAGGGTCTTCTCCAGGGAGTCCTTCCTTCTCATTAGGTGGCCAAAGTATTTGAGTTTCATCTTCAGTATCTGGCCTTCTAAAGAGCAGTCAGGATTGATCTCCTCTAGGACTGACCGGTTTGATCGCCTTGCTGTCCAAGGGACTCACAGGAGTCTCCGCCAGCACCACAATTCAAAGGACTCAATTCTTCAGCCTTCCTTATGGCCCAACTTTCACAGCCATACATTGCAACTGGGAAAACCATAGCCTTGACTATACACACTTTTGTTGGCAGGGTGATGTCTCTGCTTTTTAGTATGCTGTCTAGATTTGCCACAGCTTTCCTCCCCAGGAGCAAGCGTCTTTTAATTTCTGGGCTGCAGTCCCTGTCTGCGGTGATCTTGGAGCCCAGGAAAATAAAATCTGTCACTACCTCCATTTTTCCCCATCTATTTGCCAGGAAGTGATAGGGCCGGATGCCATGATCTTAGTTTTCTTAATGTTGAGTTTCAAGCCAACTTTTGCTCTCTACTCCTTCACCCGCATCAAGAGGCTTTTTAGTTCCTCTTCACTTTCTTCCATTAGAGTGGTATCATTTGCATATCTGAGGTTGTTGATATTTCTCCCAGCAATCTTAATTCCAACTGGTGATTCGTCTAGCCCTGCCTTTCTCATGATGTGCTCTGCATATAAGTTAAATAGGCAGGGCGACAGTATACAGCCTTGCCAAACTCCTTTCTCAATTTTGAACCAATCAGTGGTTCCATGTCCAGTTCTCACTGTTGCTTCTTGACCCACATATAGGTTTCTCAAGAGACAAATAAGATGGTCTGGGACTCCCATTTCTTTAAGAACTTGCCACGATTTGTTGTGATCCATACAATCAAAGGCTTTAGCATAGTCAATACTCTTTTATTGACTATGAAGGCTACTCCATTTCTTTTGAGGGTTTCTTGCCCGCAGTAGTATACCTGATGGTCATCTGAATTAAATTCACCCATTCCTGTCCATTTTAGTTCACTGATTCCTAAGATGTCAATGTTCAGTCTTGTCATCTCTTGTTTGACCACATCCAGCTTGCCTTGATTCATGGATCTTACATTCCAGGTTCCTATGGAGTATAGATCTTTGCGGCATCAGACTCTCCTTTCACCACCAGATACATCAGCAACTGAGTGTCCTTTCGGCTTTGACCCAGTCACTTCATTCTTTCTGACGCTACTAGTACTAGCCCTCTGCTCTTCCCCAGTAGCATATTGGACACCTTCCAACCTGAGGGGCTCATCTTCCGGCGTCATATCTTTTGCCTTTTGGTACTGCCCATGGGGTTTTCATGGCGAAGATACTGGAGTGGGTTGCCATTTCCTTCTCCAGTGGATCACGTTTTGCCAGAGCTCTCTGCTATGACCTGTCCGTCTTGGGTGGCCCTGCATGGCATAGCTCATCGCTTCATTGAGCTACGCAAGCCCCTTCGCCTCAACAAGGCAATGATCCATGGAGTTATACCTAATGTTGGTTTTAATTGACCTGGAAGAAGTGCAATTATATATGACTTCCAGAAGCACAGGTTGAAAACTGCTCCGTCTGCTGAAAACCACTGGAGACTGTATTGGACTTGCAATAGTATTCCTGCAGAATATGGCCCTGTTCTTTTTGTTTTAAACTTCACCAAAGTGTATAGAAGTAATCTCTCTTTGCTCCCCTATTATCAATCAATGGCTATCACCCCTGTAAATTAATTACAATAAAATCTCTCAACAGTGCATTGAGCTGGCTGACAGTAATACATCAGCGGATCAATGGTGTGCAAAAAGCAAATGGCTGAACGCAAGACACCTTCTGCAATTAGGAAATATTTAAAGATCTTTACACATTGATGCTAGCAGAACTTAGAGGATGATATCCAAGGATGGTGACGTGCTGGCTGGAGGTCTCCATAGGGTTTGCGAAGTGTTGTTCTCCTTCTCCAGATCTTTATTCATTATTAATCAAAGCCAGTAAATTATTAACAAAAATGTGTTCCTTAATTTGAGGAAGTCTGGATCAAGATCTGGATTTTAGAGCGGGCCAATGCTAACAAGATGTTCTCGTGCACCCGCAGAAATGGCAAAGCCAGCAAGGAGAAAACACGCACCACTCTTCAGCAAGAAAATAATGAGTCCATTGCCTGTGCATCCAGATGCAAGATCCTATTTTCAGATGAAAAAAAAAAGACAGTTTATCACCATGGAGAACTAATTCCTAGAACTTTTGTGGTGGGTGAGATCACAAGAAATATTACCTGTCCTGGTAGGACATTAAGACCATTTTATCCTTGACAGAAATGCAGTATGCAGCTCTGATCTGGGATGGTTGCCCTCTTCCGCTGAGCATGCAGCTTCAGGAGAGACATACATGGTGCAGCAAAAGAGGAAGGGGACACCTGCCTAGCCAGGTGAGCAGGACTGACTGTGGTGATCAATGGGGTGACAGATGTCACAGCCAGATCACCCTCACATCCTGTGTTGACAAGGCCTGGGATGTCATTCACATGTAAATTGGCTGTATCCCACCTTGACCCATATTTTACAGGGGCTTTTTCCCCCTGGTGAAGTAGTGTATCACCATAAGGACCTGTGTGGATCATTCCCAAAATTGCTAACAATGCCATTCCCAAAGCTGCTAATGACCTCCTGACAGTGTGGGAGCCCATTTAAGGGGGCTTCACAATGGGTTGGAACCATATTATCCTAGTCAAGTGGAGTCATTGAAATCAGTGGAAGTTTAGTTAGTCAAAGGTACATTGATGTTAAAGGATCAGCTCTGAGTATGGCTAAAACTGATGAGACTAAAAGAACAGTAGCTCAACTAAGAAGCTAATGATCAGACTCCCATTGAATGTCATAAACTGTAGCATCATTGCAAAGAGCAGATGATCTCTGGTATCTGTGTCCACATTACTGGCCATTGGGCATACATTGGAGTCCCAAGATTTAGAGTTTATTTTTCCTGCAGTTGTACCCTGCCCTCGATGAGTAGGGAAACTCTCTGTATATTCCAACCCTCCTTGAGTGCAGCAGACCTTGGGATAAGTAGACAAGTCCTCAGTTTTGGCTTGACTAACAGCAAGTCCTGGGCACTTGATCTTTCATCCTTGGCTGACTGACAGAGCAGTAGTTCCCATCTTCCTGACATTCACAGAGTCCTTAACATGCATTGAACAAAATATTATGCATTTGTTGATTCACATTGATCTAGCAAAACAGGGAAACCCAGTATATTAAGCTCGATTCGTGAGGCATTTATTTTCTTTAATGATTAACATTGCAAAATAATGCCAGCCTTTTGCAAATCAATGATATTTATTATGAGGCTATGATAGCTTTCTACAAATATATCAGAGAGGCTAACACAATGCAGCAAGAAGAGCTACTTAGGTTAATGAAATCTGTATGTGCAGGCTAACAGCTCTATATTGTCAACAAATTAAGACTGGAAGCTAGAACTGTAGCTGTTCAAAATGCAAAATTATGGAAGAGGGTCCTTGAAATAGTTTATGTGTTTGTGTTTACTTCTGTTTTATGCCATTCTTCAAAGGAATTAAATCACACCAACAGCAACAGTGTGGTTGTGCGCATGAGCATTTGTGTGTATGGAGCAGGTCAACCAGCACTGAATAAATCTATATGCGTGTGAGCTTTGCAAGGCACTCTGCTCTTTCCTGATAGCTCCACAGCTTCTACCACCAGCCCTGCTGTGGGGAGGAATCCAGAAGACCACCAGGGAGCCTGCAGCAGCAGGACTGCCTCTTTCTCCAGCTGGTCTCTGAAGGACCCTTAAGAACTGTTCCATTTCAGCATTGCTGACTGCATTTTGGGGAGTCTGCCTACATACTAGCTAGCATTGAGCTAGTATTGAGCTAGCATGTTGAGTCACCTTGCTAAGCTGGAAAGCTATAGGCCTGCAGTCGGATGGGTAACTTCATGTGGAAACAGAGCAGGGGTCAGGAGTCGATGACCTTAGAGGCCCTTTACAACTTTACTTCTGTTCTGTTCTGTTCTGAACTGCCTGGAAGACTTTGGGAACACAGAATCAGGCCTTGGGTTCATTCACTCCAGTGTAGTGTCACTGCAGATCTCCAGTAGCACAGGAAGGGTTTTTGTAGTCCTAACACAAGTTCTCAAATCGCTTTGTACCCTGAAAGGTTACAAGAAGATGATCAATAATGATAAATAAATACATTTTTTGCAATGTTGTTTTCAGTCTCTAGGGTAAGCTATAAGGGGAAAGGTTACCCTGGAATACACCAATAGTATCAACATCATCATATGAAAAGCTCAGTTGTTCTTCCCTTCCTTCAAGAAGCTCAGGGCAGCATATGCAATCCCTTCCCCCTAATGTGTCCTCACAACAGCCCTGTGAGGTAGGTAGGGCAGGCAGAGAACAACTGGCCCACAGTGTCCCCAAGAGCTTCATGGCAGAACACGGAGCTCATTCAACATCCAGCCTCCCCCTGCCTGTTGCTCGCCATATGTGTTGGACTGCAATGCCTTCGTTGGCTTCGCTGGGTGGGAATGATGGTACCTGCAGTTCAACACATCTGGGGAGCACCCGAGTGGGACAAACACCCCCTTGATGAGCAAGCTGGATTTTAGCTGAGCTCTAAACTTCATTAAGAAAGAGCCTTCTGCGCATGTGCAGGAAAGGTGGTGAAAAGAACAAAGCTACTGACCATCGACCCACTTTCTGGGTCATCCTGTATCTTGTCACTTAGTATGCAAACAGGAAAAGCCGGGCATTACTACGAAAGCACCCTGAGTTAACCCCCTGAGTGCTAGATCATCCTTGCCCTAGTCCTGAAACCTGGTGCTCTCTCAAGAGGGCAGGTATCCTCTGATTTCATTCCCCAGTTTGTCAAAGTGTGGACATCTGCCTCCCGGACCAATCTAGATGAAGAAACCAGAGCCGCCTGGGAAGGCTGTTCCTGCCACACAAGTCACATCCCACGCCATCGGAATCCCCTCAAGCAAAAGCCCTGTTTTACCTGAACGTGTGAGGGCTGCACATGTGCGATACAGCAGGTGCACACCTGCAGGCCCTGTGCCCCGGATTTCCACAGGCACGGGTTCCTTTTCAGGCCTTTTTGCATTCAGACTTAGATTCCATCATGCAGTCAGGAAGCCTTCACTGTGATGGGGCTGTCTTAGGGGGCTCCACCATTAGCAAGGCCTAGTCCAAGGCGTGAAGGAGATGCATGCACCACGAAGTCTCTCCATCGGCTCCAGCAATCTCATGCCAATGCTGCAATGTGGAACTGAGAACCAGTGTGGTGAAATGGTTAAAATGCTGGACTGGGATCCAGGCGATCCGGTTCTAGTCCCCACCTAGCCTGACTTTGGATCCGTCACTGACCGTCATCCTAACCTATCTCTCAGGGTTGTTACAAGGCTAAGACCAATAGGAGAAGGAGGGTTATGTAAGCCACCTTGAGTCTCTTGAAGGGAAAGAGAAACAGATATAAATATAATAAATAAATTTAGACATCACGGTGTTTTCTCCCCTTTCCGATTTGAGTGAGCTACTCTACTGACATTTCAAAAGGTAAGTGGGACCCAACTCCAAGATGGAGGGTTTAAAACCCTTTTGGGGTTCCCTTTGGAATACTGGATGATACAATTTTATCCTGAAAACAGACTGCGGCTGCTTTCCGCAAGCCAGGAAAGTAAATCTTCAAAGGGGTCTCTATTCCTGTCAGTCCTTGTGTCAAGAACTTGATGTGGCAGACATTCTCTTACCTCAGCAAATAACCAGAATCTATATCTTTCAAATAGATAGCAAGATAAAACATCCCCTTGCTTTTTTTTAATCTCTACTGCAGGGAGACTTTAATCAATAAAGCTTCCCATTTTGATCTGCAGGCAGCCCTCATGATCATGCATAGTACATTTTACATAGATGGGCTTCTTCTAATCATGCTTCAAAATTAAGCGTAGGCTAGAAGAAGTTCATTAAAGCAATAAAGGCAATGTCTAATTATATAATCGGGCCATTCACTAACAAACCTGTACACTGTAGGCGGAACAAGGTCTTCCAGAACTCTTCTGATCGAAGAAGTCAAGGCTTTCCATATTGGGGAATTAAAGTTTAATTTAGATTTTCTTATCATTTGACTTACAAGAAGATTCTGCAGAAGAGTATTAGGTTCCAACCAGCTGTAATTAATTTACATTTTTTATCATAATGAAGGCAGCCCTGAGTCTTCTTTTTCCTATGTAACTTCTCATTTTCTCAAGAGACAGTTTATAGGCCAAGGCAAAAAGACCTTAGAAGGATAACTCATAACAAAGAATAAAAGTTAACATTATTTGCTGCAAAACTAGAGCAGTTAGCACTGCTAACAAGGTCCAGGTTACTCCTTGATGTTTCACCATTTTGAGAGCAGATGGGGTACTTTGCTGTGCCAATACATGAACCTTGCTGCACCCAATCCAAAATTGGCCGGGTAATTATGAGCTTTCAGTTTTTCAAGGTATTTTTCCCTATTTCATGATGGAGCTCCATGGATGTTGTTGCGATGATTCTGGTAACCTCCTACACATCAGCTATGGTACAGAGCTTCTTGGAAAATTAGTTGTCCCTTCACAGAGGAGATGCTCCTGGAATAATAAAGGCCTGGAATAATACTGGTTTGTTTTATGCATAGATGTGCGATGGAACCCAAATACCATTTTCAGGATGGTCCACCTGCTACCACATTTGGTGCCTTTTGGGGGTTAGGTGAGGCCTTTCTGTTTTTCCAGACCTACAATCATGTTTACAAAAGCTGGTTTTATTGGTTCTTTGGCTCGTTCCACTCTTTCTTAATCTCTTCTATGCTACTCTTGTTAGTTTCTGCACTTTCTAAATTGAAGCTTTATTGGTTTATTATTGTAGTTAATTGTTTCATGATGACATGCGTATTTAAAGTTTAAGATATTTTAAATACATGCAGCATTTTCAAGAAATCATATGAAGAGTTGACTCCCAGCTAGAAAAGGTAGTAGCCAAGTCAAAAGCAGTTGTGGGAGTAACCCAGTAAAATGGTTCACAGGAGTTTTCAGTGAGAAAGAGGATCTATTGTTGAGGAAACCCTCTACAGGTGTCTACAAGCAGTTGGCTTTGCAGTCCATGGAGTCGCACAGCCATTGGTAAGAGGATATGCAAGAGGAATAGCTTTAGTATATTTTTTAAACAAAACTTGGCACATGCCAACAGCTCTGCCCTACAGAACACTGATGGCCGACACATAGAACCCCATGTTACATTCCAAGACGGAGAAAAACTTCGGAGGAAATTGTGCTTTGTATGTAATAAAGCCGAGCATCACAAGACGGATCAATTCACATTCCAAATGAGGTAATTACAAGCTTCAGTGAAATCCCTAGTTCTCTGCTTTGTAAATCTGCACACTGCTTCTGCTTCAGTGGAAGCTCTTATATAGGTGCACCGAAAGTTTGAGTTGGACTGGGGAAGCTTTGCCCCTGGAAGGCATTGACTGACCAGTGATGTCATGAATCTCACAAGCTTTGAAACCCTTTTTCTGAAACAGGCATGGAAACAGCCGTACTGGATCTGACCAATGATCTGTGCAGTGTAGCACTCTGAAGAGACAATGAGTGACCTCTTGGGAAGCTGCAGACAGGCCTTGAGTGTCCTAGTCCTGCTCAACTTCCCAGCAAGTGGCATACAAGGGCACCGTGCCCCAACATGAGATGTGATGCAGAGCCATTTGTGACTAAAAACCATTGACAGTCTCCTCCTCCTCCTCCTCCTCCTTTTATAGCCATCCGCATTGGTGGCCATCACCAGATCTTGTGGAATTGAGCTCTGCAGTTTAAGTTGCATTGCACGCAGAAGTCTTTCCTTTGATCGGTCCTGAATCTCCCACCCATCCGCTTCATGGGAAGACACCATTGGGAGAAGGAGAAAAAGGTTCAGAGTGTTTCAAATTCCTTCCAAGGTGTCTCAGCACAGAGACACACGTAAGTTGAAAGAAGAATAAAAGATAAAAATGTGTTGGGCAGCCCAATTAAGCACCTCTGGGATAGGGGCTATGGCTGAATAAGCCAAACTAGCATGCAGTTTGATGCTATATCATGAAAACAGAAGAGCCATGAGGAAATCAAGCTCACACTCAAGGTAGAGATCATTTAGATCAGGGAACTAGCCCGAGGGGCAATATTAAGTACCCCTCTTCCTAACACTGATGCTCTAACCCCAACAGAAGTCTCATCCACTGATACTGGGATGAGGGCGGGGGGAGATCTACTCACAGAGTGACCATATAATAGTGGCTTAGTAGTTCCTCCTGCACCTTCTTCCAAACTGAAGCGCTATTGTCCATGCCATCAACACAACTTCAACCTGCTGCCTAAAATGCTGTGGGGCAGTGCATGAAGAGACAGGAGAGCTTAACTCTCAAGCTGGAAGATGGTTTGACTATATATCTGTAATGCAGTCATCATTGGAGGCTCCTGTTCTGCCCTAAACTTGTTTTGAGATAGCTCTTCAGTGCAGTGGGAATAAGGGATGTATCCATCCTTCAGTCTTCTTTCCAGTATTTCCTTCTCTTTACTGTTTCTCCTGCACTTGTTTGAGGGATGGCATGTGAGGCAAGCAGGATCAGCAATGGTGCTGGTTTACTCTCCTCTGGTCACCCCAGAACACAGTTGCATTGTAGGCACTAGGAGTCTAGGCCCCTGGGAATACTGGGAGTCCTGTGAGAGCAGGTTCCCCACCCTTTGCAGCACGGGAACTGCTGGTCAAAGAGGAAACTGTGAACACATTGATGCCACTGGCACCCACCACATTCCAGAGGGTCAATCCTGAACTGCTTGGTGCTCTCAACAGGAACAGAAAACCATGACAATTTTTTCTTAAAAATCTACATGAAAATTTGCATCCTAATATAAGCACTTTTTGTGTAGTGTTGACCAAATATGAATTTTGTGAAAGCAGTTTTCCTAATCTAATTGATATTTCTATATCATCTTCACAAAGTGCTTCCCAGGAATGTACACATTTTATATGACTTTTTATTAGAAAACTCCATTTCCAAATTTGGAGAAGTGTGAATTGTGAAAGAAGGCAGTTTTAATTCAAAAATATGTTCGAAGCACATGAATTTCTATCCCTTCCATGTTTGGTTCCTGTCTCTTGGTTCTATTCTCTCCTGTTTATGACTCTGCACTGCAGTAACCCCTATTTCAACATTTATTTTTATTTCTTTCCAATTAATATGATGCTAATGGCCCAACAGGACTCTCTAAGTGGCTAGGGATGGTTCTTCTTGGGCTCCACTGTTCAGAACACACTCCTATGTTCATCTGATGAGCTGATTCCCATTCCAGCCCTAAGCACACAACCATCCTCACACAGACAAAAAATGCTAATACCAGATCCATGACTAACTGCACATACAGAAGCATTAGCTCAATGGCATCGCTCTGGCTTTGTGGATAAACTTGTAACCTTTGACTCCCAAAGCAAAGAACTTGAGTATTCCAGCTCAAAAGAACACTTCTATTAGCTGTCAGTAGAATTAAGGCTTGGATCTATTTCCTAGGCTTTCGGCCACCAGAGAGCCACATCATTGCGAACACAGGAGTGTTTAATTCTATCCCCGAGAAGCCAACGCTATGGATGAATGAAAATGTTGCTTCAGTTCAAGTCTGAGAAGAAATTACCAAAATTCACAATGTGCTCCATATTCAGACCATAAAGAACATATTTTTCTCCTTTAAACAAATGTTGGAGAAACCAAACCTGAGAAATTGGTCCATCTAAATCCAGGCCTTTGAGTGATTTGCACTCAAAGCTTGGTTTGAATCACTGCCTATTCAAGCTGAGTAGAGTATACAGTGTACACTTAAAATATGAAATTCATTCCCAAAAGATGTAGGGATGGCTACACATTCGTGTGGCTTTGAAAGGAAACCCTAAACTGTGGAATGGCCTATCAGGAGAGATGTGTCTGATATCCCAAATTGCTACTTTCAAGAGGGAGTTAAAGACATTCGAGCTTCCCAGATTAGGTCCCAGATTGGTTTTATTTAATATGTTTGTTTTTTAATTTCTTGTAAACCACACAGAGTCTATGGGAGTGGGGTGGTATATGAACATTTAAATAAATAAACTGGCCAAATTCACGGAGGATGAAGCTGCGAGGGCCTGCTATATGCTGAGGAACATGGGTCAGAGGTAGGTGCTGCAGTCAAGTCCTGCTGGAGAGTTTCTTGTGGGCAGCTGCTTGGTGGTTGTGGAACAAATTTCTGAACAAGATGGACCCCTCATCTCATACAGAATGCATTTTCATGTGCCTAAGTGCTGAATCAGGGTTCTTTCTCCTCATCTTTATGGGAGACAAATGTATCATGTTCCTTTCCATGCTTGGAGTAGCTGTACATGCTGAATTTAGGCATTGCAGCTGCGTGAGAATGTCATTTTGGTTCATTTTTTACCAAAATTGGTCAAGCTCTTTCCATTCAAGAAGGGAAGAGTATGAGATACCACCAAAAAAAAAAAAAGAAAAGAAAAGAAACAGAATGGAACAGAACAAGACAAAGCAAAACCTGAATACAGAAGGAAGTAAAATTAAGAGATTCCTCATTCTTATCCAAAGTACATGGAGAGGAGCTGGGAAATTATAAACCATGTATGTGCTGTTGTTTATCCAAAGATGTAGAAGAGTTTTGGTGGGTACAATGAATGCTATAGAAAATTCAGGAATAATTCAGTGAACATTTAATCCTTTAGAGAATATTCAGTTTGCAGAGTGGCCATGAATCTCCTTCTTCCGAAGAGCTTGATGAGTAAGATTCAAAGGGGACACGGGTCCCCATCAGAAGATGTCCAAAATAGCCAATATTCATTACTGTGTCATCATAAAAATAACCTTTTTAAGAACTCATATGTGATATGTGATCTTATGTAGAGTCTATGAAATCCTAGATTGTATGGATATTTTCCATTTTTCTTTGTTTTTATTTTAACCTTCAAGGTACCAGCGCTTTCCACCACCACAGCTGCTTCACTGCAATCAGCCTTTGGCCTCTATGGATGCCTTGTTCCTGTGAGTCCCAACCAACCGGGGATCATGTAATGAATGGTAAGATGATGATGTCATTGAAGGGGAGGGCAAGTAAAGGCAAAAAATGTCAGCCATCAACCAACTGCAAGTTCACTGATCATATAGACAGGTCTATGCTTCCAGAACCATTCAACATGTCTGCATAACGCATTTGCTTTGGGTTCAAGTTCTGGCCATAATTATATGCCAGCTGGGTGATTAATGGCACATTGTCTCATTTCCAAGCATTAAGCCCTTCCTAGCACCACCTTGGGAGGATTCCATCCTTAAAGGCAGTTCAGAAATAATTTCAAAGGTAAAGAATGACAGACAGGGATAAGAAGCGCTATGTGCACCTGTGCGTTATGAGTTGAATTCCTCACAAACAGCTGGGGAGAAATTAGCTAGCATTCACATGTGTAAGAACCCTGATAGAATGAAATGATAGACTGTGATCTTGAGGTGCTTTAGGCACATCATGTTGACTCTTGCTTCTGGAAGCTCAGCTGGATTGGTGACCCCACCACTGTGAAAGCACTTGGAAAATACTCCCACCCCATTTTCAAGTATGAGTGAGGCTGTGCATGGTAAAATGCTAAGCCGGGAGTTCTAAATAAACATGCAAAGACAAAATCTGAATGTCCAAGACTTATGAATGTAGTGTTTATATCCCATCTAGAAGCCAAAACCCCCACCCTGACTTTCAATATGTTTGCGATACAATAAGATAGAAAGTGCAAAGGGCAAAGGTATCTCCACACCCCACTCACAACACACACACACATGTCTAACCCTCTGATTCACTAATATTCTGCTTTTGTGTCTCTGGACCAGAGGAAATGGCTGCTGGAACAGCCAGAGTCTAATCTCTCACTGGGTGGGACCTTCTCACCCCATCAGCTGTTGCTAATGTCTCTCACGGCATCAGGCTCATGGAGGCAGCCTCGAGAGGCAAGGAAGGAGCAAAGGTGTTTCTATGCCTCTCCTGCCCTCAGGTATTCCAACTGCCACTCTGCTTTTGAGGCTTTGGGCCATGGGTAGATCTCACAGGAAATGGCTGCCCTTCATTTTGAGTGGGACTGTGCCTCTTCCAGCAGAGAAATTCGGTCCTGAAGTTTCCTTCACTCTCTGGAAGACCGGCACAGGCGTCTGGGACTGAGAACACTTTAACAGGCATGGTTTCTAAAGGCAGAAAGCAGCAGGGAGGGAGAGGTAAGTAAGAAAGTGGAGGCACCATGTCTGGCCCCAGAACTGAGGGATGAGAGGCCAACTGGCGGTTGGAGGTTTCACTTGTCTCTCCTCTCCTTTTTGATGTACAGTTCAATGGGTAGAACCTCCATGGGTTAAATCATGCAATCATTGACTCAGCACCAGGCCTGGGAGAAACCACCTTTTCTAGAAATCAGCATGTTCACATCCTTGAAATGTAGCTGAGACTAACCAGGCTAGTTGACAGATAACAGCAGTTCAAACAAAGGGCAATTCACACCAGCCCAGCCCATCCTCCTCTTCTTCGTAACAGCACTCCATCCATCCTCCTCCTTTGGAGCATCTTCTTTGGTATGCAAGTGGGAAAGATCATGCCATTTGAACTTTTTACTTCTGTAACCTATTGGAAAGTATTAACTGTGATATGTATAACCCTTTAATGATCAATGTGTAAAAGGGCCACCTGAGGACTGCTCAGGTGTGCTATCTGGAATGATTCTTTGGTTCCTGGTTATTCTCGAGAATAAATCCTTTAAAAGAAAACCGTCCTCGGTTTGGGCATACACAAACCAGGATGCGGACTGTTTGGTCAACATTATGGTATTGAGAATGGCTCTGTTGATGGCCAAAGGCCATGACACCCAAAGATATGACCTCCGTTTCCAATGTCATGCTACTTACTTACTTTAAATTGTGTCTTCAAGTCCTTTTATTACATGTATAGATGAGAGATAGATGGGGAAAAGCCTCCTATTTCTTGACATTTCATGGCCCGAGACATGGACATTCCGTGGCAATGACCCTTTGAACCACCTACCCCATTAGTGGCTGCCAACTGGATTTTGGATAAATGTACAGAGGCCAAGATTGCCTTGTTGGCTTGTTTATTTATTTAAATATGGACTAGCTTGTTCCTTCATTTATTTTTGGTACCCTCTCCATCCTCTCTCCTTTCTCTTCCAGATTATGGCTTTACTTCCCCAGTCCTTGCCTCACATTATGACATAGCCAAACATAATTAGATGGGCATTAAATATGGAGGAAATTTTGTAACTACCAGTTGTTCCGTAGCCATGGTTACACTGGAGATTTATACTGAACAACTCCAGTCCAGGCATGCACGAGCAGTTAGTGGGAACAGCGGTAGAGCGGCAGCTTGAGTGAATGTGCAGGTGTGTGGATATGAGGGTTTGCCAAAAAAAGGAGGCACAGGAGGTGGTGGAAGGGAAAGGTTTGAAAGACTGGAGAGAACAAGACTGTGTGTTCAGGGGAGGCGGGGAGGCCGATCAGGAGAGAGAATATTCAGTGACATTTAAGGTGCTAATATCCAGAAGTCAACCTTTAATTTGACAGCTTTTAGTGCTAGTTAATTTTGCTCATCCAGACGAGGTGTAGGAAATTTGCAGCACCTTTAAATTATCACGTTTTTCCACACTGCCTCGGGCCTATGTGGAATACCTGAACCATACTTCCGTACTTCCACTAACACCACCCATTTCTCCCCTCCCTTTTTTCTCTCCTCTCTCTCTTTTTTTCCAGGTCAGTTGAAGTAAAACTTTCGTTCCCTTTCTCAGACAATTAATCTTTAGCTAATTGAAGCCGGAATGCTGCAGGACGGCTCTCGCCGGGGCCTGTAAATCTCATTTAGCAAAGTGGATTCCAGGCACACGCTGCACCTAATGATGTGACAGGTGGGCCGCACTGCAAGACAGCAGCCTCAGAAAAGTTGATTCTCATTAGGCCTACGGAGTCCCGCAGTCAGTTTTTATGATGGCTGAAAAACACTAATCGCATCTGTTTGCTACTGGGTGGAGTAAAGCAGGGGGTGGGGGGGGGGAGAAGAGAAGGGGAGGGATTGCACTAGAAATGCAAAAGATCGGGATGGGGAGCTGGGGGTGAGAGGAAGAGAAAGACACTGTTCTTTCTTTCATGAGTTAATATCCTTGACTCCTACCCAAAAAAACAGCAGGTCTGCCTCCCACCATGAGATCAGCCATCCATTCTGCCGACTCCTACAGGGTGCAACCTTCCCCCACTCCCAATTAACTGGCATGGCAATGGAAAAGAGAGGAGGCCCTGTGTTGGGTGAACCAATTATTTTGAAGGGTATTAAGTCATCACATTTACTTTTATCTTGATTGCATTGTGGAAATCGTGCATAATTAATGGTGGGAGCTTATTAGGAAAATGATTAGGCAAATTACACAGGTGTCGGATGCATTTTTTATGATAAATTTGCTAGAACAATCCTGCAATTCCATCTGTTCAGCTCATATCAGAATGTCACTCTGAAAGAAATTAATGGTGCAGAGTTACACCAAGTTACTGGCAGTCTGAACTACAGAGATGATGATGATCCTTCTCCTTCTCCTTCTCCTTCTCCTTCTCCTTCTCCTTCTCCTTTTCCCTCTCCCACTCCCACTCCCACTCCCACTCCCACTCCCACTCCCACTCCTTGGATGAAGTTAAAATTAGCAATTTCCTGATAAAAACATGATGATACTCTTCAATAAATTGCTTCTTTTATCTTAGCAACATGAACAATAATCTCCCTGATAATTTGATGGTGGTGCTGGTGGTGGTGAGCAGCTGGAAACTGCTTCAAGAGTAATCCCTACTTTGTCAGGTTGATTGGTATATAAAATAAATAGATAAAAAATCTTGAAGACCTTTTCTTTTGCACAAGTCTGACTACTAGTGTACCTTTCATACAGATAGACTCTCTCTCTCTTTTTCTTTAGCCCTGCGTACATGGTGCCATGTTTAATTTAAGGCCAACATTACCAAACCTTCAAGGAACACTTCCGTCATTGACATGCCTAGTTAGGAATTCTTGGATGTTTGTATGAACCCCCTTTCTGGACAGAGCCCTGAATTGTACAAAGTTCTCTGGAAGGAGGGCCTTCCATATGAAGAGAAATCAAGATGGGCTCCAGGATTTGGGGTCCTCCAGGCATGGTGCCCTCAATGGACATCCATAGTTGAAAAGACACTGGACATGCAAACTGAGAATTCTCTTAAGCTGGATCTGATCTTGGATCCACTGTGCAAACCAGTGCAACCCCTTACCACCCTCTCAAACCAAACCTGAGAGGGAATAGTCTAACCTAGTCCTCTCTGCCATTTTTCTTCTAATCAACCTAATCTAGAGGGATCCAAAGTATGTGGCCCCTGGTTTAGGTATTCAGTAGAGAGGAACCACAGAATGAACTGCTGAGGTCTGGTGGAAGCAGGATAAGGGTTTGGGAAGCAGGGAGGAATGGTTCCTTCTTGTGAGGGGCACCACGAGTAAAGCGGTCACTTGCACTGTATCCTCACAACAAGCATGTGAGTAGGTTAGGCTGAGAGTCAGGGACTGCACCAAAGCCACTCAGAGAGCTTCAAGGCCAAGTAGGAACCAGAACCCAGATCTTCTGGATCCCCAGTCAAACACGCTAACTACCACATTGCACTGACTAGAGGATGGATCCAGCTTTATCCTGGATCAGCTGCACTGGGGGAAGTGAATTTCCCTACACACTCTTTCCTCATTTCAGCTGCACCCTCTGAAAATGCTACATGAAGAGGACTCCCTGCTGAATGGGGTACAGGAGGAATGGGAGTCAAATGCCAAAAACTCAGGCAGAGGAATTGCAATAAGCAGAGCTTGTCCTCTTTTTGATGACTCCTTTGTTTTGCAGAAGGCAAAACTAGATTCAGCGCCTTTCCTAAAATGAAACACTGACCTGGCTGGATTGGTTGGTCTGGATCTCTTGTCAGATGCAAAGGGGACAATATCCTTTCCTCCCCAGCATTGCTGCCATTTTTATTTTTAGCTGTACACCATAGCAAAAGAAAACGTTGGATTCTTCCCATAGACCAATGAAGAACTGCTCCATTCTAGACCTACCATTTACCACTGGATTCTAACCCTGAGTTCCTCTCCTAAAGCCACTTTGGACTGAACTCTGAACCAGGATCTGGGTTTAAGATTTTGTTCTTGATATACAAAAGCCCCCAAAGCTGTTCCTTACTAGTCTGCTTGGTCACTGAGAACATCAGATGAAGGACTCCTGTAGTTCCACATGGACCTGAAGTCTGTATAGAACTTACTTGGAGTAGAGCTTTAGCATAAATGTTCTCTCTCCAAGGAATCCCCTTCCAGTTGATGCCAGCCAAGCACCAATGTTGCTATGGTTTTGGAGTCTGCCAAAGACAATTTTGTTTAGATAAGCTTTTCTTCCACAACCAGACACAGTTGTATTGGAATAAGCTACTTTGAAATATTTTTATCATTGATTTCTTCTTCACTGAGCTCTGTCTGAGAGTCTCTTCCAATGGAGAGCAATTTATAACTTTTGTGCATAATAAAAATAAAGGACTCCAGAATCCAGAAGTTTCTGCCCTTTCTTCTCAGTTAAACAACATTTTCTAAGGATATATTGTACCTACAAAAGCAGTCTTGCTGCAAACCTGGGCTAGAAGACC
This sequence comes from Varanus komodoensis, assembly GCF_004798865.1. Lineage (NCBI taxonomy): Eukaryota > Metazoa > Chordata > Lepidosauria > Squamata > Varanidae > Varanus > Varanus komodoensis. Next base: position 41,200,471 of record NW_025336481.1, on the reverse strand, counting down.
TGCAAGCAAGCTGCATGTAAACTAGTTAATAAACAGGTCACATTATTAACAGCTCTGTGACATTTGAAGCCTGAATTGGTAGCAAAAGTTCAACTGAATTTTAAATCTGGAAGTATTGTAAAGAATGGGACAAGAAGGAAAAAACTTATTGAACTAATGTTTTCTTCCTAGGAACATCAACAAACAACATAAACATTAGTTTCCTGGTTCAAATGCCAGAGCCTCTGGCAGGTCCATACCTAAGGTTGCTTAGGTATACATCAGTGTACTCCTTTATGTTGTGAGCCACCCAGAAAGCCTATAGCTATTGGGGCAGCATACAAGCTAAATAAATAATATAATAAATAATAAATTTAAATAATGGAAGGGTTTTGACATCAGATGGTACAGGCAATGATGGATCCTTTGCAATGATCAGAAGACAAACCATCATAAAACATAAGTGAAGCCATTGTAAATATCCCCCAAGGAATAATTGGCCATCAATACACTTATTTGCACATGTCTTGTTAATGTCAGTTGCACTTGTGTAGAATCTTGCAACTGGCTGCACTTTGTGCTAGCACAATCCACTGGTCTCTTGAATGCCTGTTTCATTTTTATAAACCACTGTTCCAATAAACTGATCAGGCAGTATCTGGCCAAGAAGCTTTAAGACCACACTTTTCCATCCCACTAGAAAGTTACAGCTTGCGAATTGTTCAGCAACAAAGATGCACATAGAGCGCAACCATTTATTTTAATGTAATGCTGCCCCCTTGTGCTTTTGTATACAGGAAAGTTGTGTCAACATTGGAGCACTCTTTTTCAAAAGAGAAGAAAAGGGGGAAAGAGAGAGCCTGGGTTTTGTCCAGGCTCCTATCGTCCTTGGAAGCTGAACCACTGGGCCATTTATTAGCTCTCTCCAGGCAAAAAACATAGCTGTGAAAACAGTCCACATCTCAGCATATGCTTCCTGAACACACATCTAGCATCTTGTCCAGTTAGGGAGTCTATTCAATTGAACCACCTGTATTTTTGGTGACATCCCAATCAGGAGAGAGCATACACATCCTGAACCAGTGTCTGGATGCAGTGATGGTTTGGTTGAGGACTAACCAAATGAAACTGAGACCTGATAAGACAGAGGATATATGGGTAGGTGGTTCCCAGGCTTGGAAATGGGCATGCTTGCTTGTTCTGAACAAAGTTGGACTCTCTCTGAAATAGTAGGTGTTTAGATTAATGGTGCTCAATGCAGGATCTGTAATGCAGAAGTCAGCAATAGCAGGAGTGCAGAACCTCAGGCCCCGGGGCCACATCTGGTTCCCCAGAAGTCCACAGCCCCTCGCCTGATCCCACCACCTTTCCTCCAACCACCGATTGCTGGTGGTTTCTTGACTTAAGTGCAGTTTTTCCCCTCTCCTCTCTAAAAGATGGAATGTGTCTTCGGAGGCTTCATTGCCAACAGCTAGAGTGTAAAGCTAAAATGTGCTGATATTTTTAGGATTTTGCTCTATCCCTTTTGGCTTGGGCCTCATCCATCACTGGAATGTGTCTCCCAAGAGAAGCTCTGAAATGGAATCCAGTCCTTCAGCTGGTTCACCAGCCTAGTGCCTTCTTGATTTGTTGGCATGATTCCCAGCCAGCATGGCCATTGGAGTTATGAATGTTGTGGTGCAATGGATCTGGAGAGAGGCTGGGGAAGACTGTATTATATCACCTTGGACAAATGGCCATCCAGTTTCTGGTTCCATGCCTCCAAGTGGGGAGAGCCCACCACTTCCTGAGGCCATGTGTTCCACTGTCACAGAATGGGACTCTGACCATTGGGAAATTTCTCCTAATCTTTCGCCCTTTTCAACTGCTGGTTCTAGACCCGCCCTTTGGAACAAGAGAAAATACATTTGCTCCATTTTCTGCAGGCTATCTGAAAACTGCTTAGGGGTCTATGGATTTTGTTGGAATATTTTCTGTTTCTTGTTTCATGGATTGTCAGGTGTCTTTCATCCCATCACGTTTTTTTTCCAATCTGGAATGCTATGCAAAAGCATCTGTTGCGACTTATATGACTTTCCCCGACACTTAACATTTTACTTATTTTTCTTAGTCCAGCATGCAATCCATGTGCAGAGTAAGCCAAAACAGAGTGTTACATGTCAGAGGCTGAAGAAAGATCAGAGTTTATAAAACATTGTGGGGAGATTTTTTTCATAGGATACAAATTGATGTATTGCCCAGTGAAAGCCTTACTTTTGCACGACTAAATTTGTATACAATTCCAGAAAGTTACAAAAACTGATTTGCAACCCCAAGAAATCCACGACACTCTGAAAATACCAATCAGCGGTGGAATCCATGGGGCAGATTCATTGAAATCCAAAATCATTTGACTCACTTTCAGTTTTCCTTGACATCCTTGTATCTTCCCTTTTGGAACCTTACGGGACACTTCCATGTGTAAGCAGTGTAGAGATGCATCAAAGAGCCAAGGAAACCATCATGAGAGCAGCCACAGAGCAGAGCCAAGAAGAAACCCTCAAATGCTCATGGAATGAAGGTCATGCACTGGAAACTTCTTGCTCTTCATGTGCAGCAGCACGAACAAAGGCCGCTATACACGATGTGGAAGAGGGATCCTGCTTGCGCAGTGTTCAGACTGAGGTTAATTCTGGGTGACCCCCCCCCCACACAAATGTTTGGCATGCTGACCAGCAGTTCAGACTCTTTGTCACAGCTGTGGCAATGAGGACTGGAGTCTGGGAAGCCAAGACCCGGGAATCTGATGGACCCCTGCCTCCAAATTGGGATCCTCACACATCCCTAATGCAGGGTTTCGGTTTGTTTTCCAATAATGTCTGTGTTTTGCAACTAATTACTGCCATCTATAATCCTTATGGGCAGGGACGGCCTGCTGCTTGAACAGCACTTTCTCCATCTTCATAATTATATCCTTTTAAAAATAGGGTTGGGCACTGGCTACGACCAAGCTGATAAATTAATCATTTTCATGGGCAGGAATCACCAAGTGGCTTATGACTAAGTAAGCTGGATGATGTTTATCAGTGGAGGCATGGGAGAAAAATAAAATATACACCAAATTTAATTCCTGGATACTGGCAAGCAGCTCCAGAATGGTAAGCAAAATTAATGTTTGGGAAAGTAGTTTTGATTATGCTTCCCATTTATGGCTGTATTTTAGTCATATGGTGTTTTGTACTTCCTGTGCATTTCACCACCATATGACTCAACAGAGTAACGTTATGCCATTATGCACAGTCTTGCACAGGTGGAGTCTCCAAATTCTGCTCCTCCTTGTGAAAAAAAATGCACACAGAAATCTCTTCCCAAGAAGATGATTTCTCCAGGAAGAGGAGAAATTCTCCCGCAGTTTATCAGAGGTATGGCTCAACATCCATGGGGCAATGCTGAAAGTTATTCATTGGGTTCCTTTCTGTTATGTTTCAGAGAGGAAGAAACTGTGTCAGCATCTGGCCAACATTTCCACTGAGTTTGAGAGGGCACCACAGACAAGGTGGAGAAAATTCTCCAAAAGGTCCTTTTATTTGTAAGTTGGGGGGGGGGGGTTAAAAAAGCCTCATGTTTCCCCTCCCCTCCCCCAGGAAAAAAATCTTCTGATAAATTCAGCCCAGCACTAGCTTCAGTCTGTCTCCAAATCATGAATATTGTGCCACTTTTATCTATCCCCATCAGTGTACCAGTTCCAGACTCCTAAAGGATCTACGATGAAAGAAGAACAGACAAAGCCTTCCAACAGCTGCACACCGTAGGACTGTTCATGCTGAGGGGCATGAAATCCCACATATGGCCCTGTATAAAAGAGGCATAATTTTTCTGCCTCTTTTGTGGGAATTTTGAGAATTCGGGAGAAATTTTTCTACATGCAAAACTCCAAGGCTTACCTTCTGCAAAAGGATGAGTGACAAATTGCATATGCTTACATTTAGATTGACATTTTTTATTTCATTCTCTGAGAGCCTTCTGAAAAGATTCCTAGAGGACTTAACCAGGCCATCCTCCCCTGGAGCTTTTCAGAATTTCCTCCCGAGTGCCTTAAAGTTGAGCAGTCCGTTTTTTTGGGGGGGGGTCATTGTTATTAAAGGGGGGAGGGGGAGGAGGAGGAGAGAATTACACTTGGAAACCCCAATGGAGGGAGTCCTTGTTAAATTCTCAAGGAAGCTTTTCAAAAATCTCAAGCAGTAAGGTTGGAAGGATGGAACAGGTAAAATGGAAAAAAATAAAGTGTGTGCAAAGTACCACCATCACTTTGACACCTCCTTACTGTATGGTAAGAACTGAAGCTCTGCAGAGAAAGAAAATGCTCCAGAATATTCACCCCTTCCCATCATTTTCAGATGCAATTTCTTTGAGTTCCTCCACCTGGAACTGTTGAAGATAAATCAGTTTTTAAACACTGACATGCTGTTAATGGACTGTGATTTTCCCTGCATTTTCAGCAGGGTTGGCAGAGGTGTTATTATGCGGGATTGCGGAAGGCAGAGGTGTGGCGGTCTTGGGTGTAGCAAATAGCTGAAGAGGTCGGGGAAGGTGCTGTGCCCACAAGGGGAGATCATATGCTCCCCAGGAGGTTTCTCAGGAGATGGCATCCCCATTGCTGCAGGCAGAGAAAAAGGTCCACAGACAAGGAGATGCTGTGTCAGAAGCGTTCTCTCTGGGGAAGCAGAGAGCTTTGATCCTTGCTGCGCCCATGTTGGGACATAAAACGGGCATGTTGATGCCAGATTGAGGAAGGCCTTGGAGCCAAAGCCCTCCTGTTCCCTGATGCATTTCCAAGCCCTGGTCAAGGTACTGGCTTTGACCTGTAAAGCTTTATGTGGCTTGTAGCTGCAGTGCCTGATGGAACACCTCTCCTGGTAGGAACCCATCCACTGATGTAACCCTTGGAGGCCCTCTTCCAAGGAGCTTCATAGAGGAGTTTCACAGAGTGAGAGGAACTACCCAGTGGTGGCCCCCTGATTCTGAAACACTCTCCTAGCAAGGTTTGTCTGACACCAACACTTTCATCTTTTTGGCACCAGGTTAAGACCCTCCAATAGTCCAAGTCATTTGACAGCTGATGGTCAGTTTTTAAAGATGATATGGGGTTTGGTATGTCAATAATTTTACTTTATTTCATTATCATGCATTTTTAGGGTTTTAGTCTTTATAGTCTGCCTAGAGAACTTTGGCTATTGGATTGTATAGAAGTATAATAAGTGACATGAAATGTGGAGGTCGGAATCCCTGGACATTCCAGGAATTGAGCTGCATGTGACATGGAAGGATGCTGCCAATGATGCAACCTTCATTCCTGGAAAACTTGCAGAATTCCTCTCAGCCCAGTTCACTTTCCAAGCCAGGACCAAGCATAAGAGGAAGTCTGTGAATGCTTGAGGGATGGCTTCTTGGCGCTGCACCATAGCCCTTCCTGCAACATGCCCCCAATAAAAGGGGAACTATGCCAGCCCCAGGTTGATTAAGGTGTTCCCCCACCTCCTTGGAAACAACAGGTAGGAAAATGATAAAAAGGGTCCACCCTGGCTGTCAGGAAGGTAAAAGAAAAAGAATGCAGTACCCAGTAATGTGAATGTGATGTGTCTTTTATCATGCCTTCTTCATTCCCAGCTCCCATAGTATTGCTCTGTAAGGCTGCAATCCTGTTCATTTATTTACTGATAGCTTTTATAAATGAACAAACATTTCTTCAGCAAAAAGCTCCCTTTTTAGGAAAAAGAATGCACATGAGCAATGGGTAATGGGCAGCCCTCCTGAGGTCTTAGCCTACAACAGGCAGTCGTTCTGGCCAGCATGGACCATGGTAAGGGAAGATGTGTAAGCCAATGGATCTGATGGGCCACAAGTTACCCATCGCTGCTGTATGCCCTTTACCAGGAGTAAGCCAAATCAGATTTAATGTCCTCAGGTCAGGGAAGACATGCTGAGGCTTTATGGAATGGGCCACCACAAAATCTGAGGAGGGCTACTTGGGTGGCTCTGAAATGTTGTCATACACACTCATGGGGGATGAGTCAGGCATGGTTGCTAAACAGAACTCCATATCCAAGGACAGATACCGAAAAGTTGCGGGCACACAATGGGAGGGGGTTGTCACCTTTGTCGTACAGATATTGGACTTTCCAGAAGCACCTGGCTGGCCAGTGCTACAGGAGAACAAAGGTAAGGTTGATAAATCTAATTAAGCAGGCCTACTGCTTACTTGTGATAGACTCCTATTTCCTGTCTAAAATAGCATTCAGAAAGATACAGCTTTTCATGCTGATAAGGGCTGAGTCATTCACAGGCAACAGGTTGACTTTATAAATAGGCACTTGTGGACTATGTTTTAAAACATTTATTAACAAGAAATGGATGCATTTAAGACAATTATAGAAAGATCTTGATGCCATGGTATTTGTTGACAAAGAGATTGGGGAAGAGATTAAAACCGGAAAACAGCACAAGATAAAGTTCAATACATAATATTCGTAATGCGGTTTTCTACTAGAAGAGGTTCCCACCTGCTGGAAAAACTCCATGCAGGACCTCACCTTTTATGTTTACAGTTCTATCCTTGAATGCAGCATGAGGCATGTTTGCTTACTGTCCCCTGATTCAGCACTTTACTCTTCATCCCCCCTCTACATATCTTTTTCCTTATCCTGCCTAATCTTGGAAGCTAAGCAGGGTCAGGCCTGGGCAGAAGTGGGATGGGTGACTTGAGTGTATGATTCTATGATTATTGCTGTCAACTGCCTCGAGAGTTTTGGCTATGGGCAGTATAAAAATGTAATAATAATAATAATAATCATCATCATCATCATCATCATCTTTGCTGAAATAATAGTAGCAGTTATGAATATGGAAGGTGGGAAATTGCCTGGTCCAGACAGGTTCCTGAGTGGCATAAAACATTTTGACCTCCTTTATTTCAAAGCTTTATAGTGATTTGTTTGTTTCTGTATACAAGTTTTTGCATACCATTGAAATATATATCCATAGCCAATTTGGCTCTCAGAACAGTTTACAAGATTTTAAAAAAATCAATATAACAATAAAAAAGCAAAACAATAATAATACAATTCAGTAGCAATACAATTCAGCAATTCGACACTCAATCCAATCAACAAGAAATAAAAAAAAATAAGTCCCAGCACAGACTTTGGAAATGTACACTGAGGTCAGAGCTTGAACTCTGACTTCCAGAGCTGGAACTCTGACTTCCAAGACTTCCACTGACTTCTCCCTCCAGCCTCATGGTCAGTGTGGCTTTTTTTCATGGTAGCTCTGGCTTTGAAGTTGGAAGACCAACCTTGTGGTTGCCATTTGGTGAGCAGGGGGCAGGGAGGGGAGCAGCAAGTCCTTGGGAGATATGATGCATCCTGGTGGCACCTTGGCCAGTCCTTGTGAGCCAGAAAGACTTGGGAAGCCAAAATTCATCCATCCAAGTGTTTTGCCAGGATAGAAACAACTCCTACCTTTGCACTTCTTTTGCTCTTGATAGGATGACCATAAACCTCCAAGTTCAAAGCATTTCAGACAGCTACATTAGATTTTGATATTCAATATTATGTAGATGTTAAAATATTAAAAATTCTGGCTGATAGACTGCAACAAGTTCAAGTAGGTCACATGAGATATATTAAATATAGACAGAGAGCTGATAATCTAAGATTAGTGGTTTGTCTGGTAATTTTAAATTCTGATATAATATATCAAGCTATTGCTTCTTTGGATTTTGAAAAGGCCTCTGGTTAAATTCATTTACAATTTATTTTTGCTGCATTGAACAATTTTGGCTTTTCTGTAGAATTCTTGAAATGGGTCAGAATTCTATATTCATTACCAAGAATTAGAGTTATGATTAATATTTGTTTCGAATCTGCCCTTCACTTTGCAAAAGTACCAGAAAGGAATGTCCACTTGGTTCACTTTGTTCTGTATCAGCTTTTATGCAGTTGATTCATAGCTTTGGCAATTCTCTGGCTAGTCAATTAACTGGCCAAAGCCTGAACTGGTATTGGCAAATCTGATGATGGCAAAATTTTATTACTTATTTGGAATACTTATTCCCAGATACATATCTCAGGTTGGTTAATGAGGTCTCATGAAATATAGATAGATAAGCATCTTAAAGGCTGAGTTTGTGGCATAAGGTGTATATACTTAAGATGAATATTATACCTTGGATTATTTCTGTTATACTTTTTTTCTTCTTATCAGCATTTCTTGTTTGTATATCAGGACTAAATGTTGGTTTTTTCCACTTAGATTTGACTTTTCCACCTTGGTCAGTTTTGGAATCTTCCTATCTGGATCCTCTATCCAAATCGATGGCAGTAGGTTCATGGCACAGCAAATGTACCTCCTCTAGTTATAGCTGTCAGAGGCGTGTATCGTATAATGTCACATTAATTACATTTTGATCCATTTTCTCCTACTAAATTAACTCTATGGGGAAATTGAGATTTTAAAATGCTTTGGAGGCATAAAAGACTTTGGACAAATAGCTTTATTTTTTATCTTGGATCAAGTAGTGGATGTAGTAGTGGACGTCGTTATTTGTTTTTCGGCGCCAGGCCAAGACCTTTTTACTTAAACATTATTTTAATTGTTAATGGTATTTATTAATTTTATATCTGTGCCGATATGTCTCCGGATTTCTAAGATTATTGTATTGTTGTTTATTTGTTTTGTAAGCCGCCCCGAGGCCTTTTGCGAATGGGGCGGCATAGAAATGTTCTAAATAAATAAATAAATCATTTATACCAACCTGTGGCCTATGTTTACAAATGCTTATTATCACTTAATGAATATGATACACAAAGATTTTAAGCAAGAATTGAATAGGAAACTAGACAGTTCCATTACACCTTATCAATAGATGGCCACTTTAGTTCATGTACCTGAAGCATCTCAGAATATCAGATTTCATCTTATTCAGCAAAAACTCTTGCATACACCACAGCATATCTCTGATAAGGATTTGTCTTAGTCACCCAATTACTGGATGTTTGACCTGCCAAATGTTTGTTTTAAACATGTTCTATGTTTTGGCAAAATCCAATAGTTGCCTCTTTTTGTGAGAACATTATTATATGGACAATCTTTGTACTGGGGCATCTTCTGCTTCACCTGTGCTCTTACATTGTCCCCCCTCCTTCCTGGAAGTTAACACATGGTCAGTGTAAATTGATTCTCAAAGACAGCAGTTAAAAGATTGATATTGCAACGTTGGAAAGATAAAGTCTCACTGCCTGTGATGCTCTAGATTAAGGACCTAATGATGCTTTCAACATTTGAACGGGTAGCATACAGAAGCCACTTGTGAATGGATACGTATAAGGATATTAGGTTTGCTTTACTGAAATTTATGCATATATCTTTAAAAGCTTTATTTCCAAAGGCACACAGATGGGCAAGTGTGTACATATGTACATATTTAAACCAATATATTCAAAGCTAAATAGTCACATTTTCTTTTCCTCTTTATTATATCTTGCTGAAATTTTATAAAAATAAAATATCATTATAAAATTTATACTTTTTTTGGCTAACGTCTTGTTCTTCTGTAATTCCATAGAGACTTTTGTTTACCATGATTGCTTATCTCAGCTGGGTTCAAGACAACACGATAACCCACATTTCCTCCCACATTGCAGTCCATATTTGATGCCAGGCAACTGCAGCAGAGAAATTGTTCCAAGGATTGGGGGAGGCATCGCAGAAAAAGTCCTCCCCTAATTGCCAACTTCCAAGCTTCTCATGGGTTTGGCACTCAAAGGAAGACCCCAGAGGCAAAGTGTCCAGGCAGATCAGGTTTAGGAGAGGTGTTCTGACAGGTACTGTGGTCCCAGGCCACATAGGTGTCGTGAGCTGGCATCCTCTCCCAAACGAGACAGGCACTTCAGCAATGATTAAAAGAGTCTTTATTCCATACAGAAACAATGTATTCACAAGCCTTGAAACATGCGCTCCAGGTGGAAAGTTGACCCCTTGCTCTGCCTCCCTTCACACAAAGCTTCACTTATGAACCCTTCGGGGCTGGTCTCTGGAGGGGGGCGCTATGGAAGCCGATGCACTGTCGTTCTTCCCACTGAGCCCCTAATTGGTCCAGCCAGCAGGTGCGTCGATGGGCCCTTACGTCCATGTCTCCAGGGGTATCAAGTTCTCCTCCTGAGAACCCCTCCCCAGCCTGTTCCTCGCTGGCTTCTTTCCCACAGTCAAGAGTGGGGGGTGGCTCTGTGATTGTCCTTGAAGCGCTTTGATCCAGAGCTGACTCAGGCTGGCTCACCGGAAGCGTTTGGGCAGCCGGGGTCTCACTAGTCTCAACAACTCCAATACCAGAAGTCCCCGATGGCTTGCAGAACCCCAGTTGCGCAACAAGCCACCTTCTTCCATGCCACATGCAGCACAAACAAAGCCTGCAAGTCACACGCATGCAGGATGCAGCAGCTACATGCGGCTTGATGCCTGGAAAGAACTGCATGAACACTCAGCACGGTCAAGTAGGAAGCAGGACTCACCTCCACCAGAAAGCAGGCCAGCCTCCAGGAAGCTGACCCCAGGGAAGCCAGTGGATTCCCAGCCGCACAACTGATGCCCCTATATGCAGCTAAAGCTGAAACCTAGTTTGCAGCAACAAGATGCATTTGGATACTGCCCCCTATGTCATGCACACGCACTCTGACAAGATTCCCAGGTATGCCTAAGAAGCTGACCTTTTGGGTGGGACTGATAGCTCAGAGTCAGAGGATGATGGCAGGTTGGGTGAACCAGGCGAGGCTCAGGGCGCCAACGCTGAGAACAGAATTGTTGTTGCAACGGACAGACCCGCACCTGCAGGCCCGATCTCGCAGTACCAGTCTGAGCCTGTCTGGGAGAAAGGACACCCATGGGGCCTAGTCTCCCCACCGGTGGGAATGGAGGAGAAGATGGACATGGACCTCCAGAGGGAGGAGACTTGCAAATGGGGAGTCTCTCAGAAGGAGAGCCCCCGCCTCCTGAGGAATCGGACCCAAGGGCCCCTTGCTACAGCCGCAGGCTGGCCCAGTTAGGGGCTCAGAATGCAGAATACAGGTGTGCCCAGTTCTACAGCGCCCCTCCCTCCAGAGACAGGCCCCAAAGGGTTCATAAGCAAAGCTTTGAGTAAAGGGGGACAGAGAGGGTCCAACTTCTCCCCCTGTGTACGCTTGGAGGCTTGTGTATGCTCAGAGTCTCCTACGCAGAATAAAGATGCTTACAAGAAGTGCTGAAGAGTCTATCTTGATGGAGAAGGAATGCCTAGCTCACGATAGCCTATCTAATTTCTATCACTCACCTAGTTTGGTTCTTATTGGCACAGAATTTGGCTGCATGCATGCATGCAAGCATACCTCTTCCACCTAGCTTGGCCTAAGAAATGCCCATGCTTTCCTCTTTAACCTCACAAACTAACCTCCCCTTTCTTAAGTTATACATTTCAGGCACATGTTACTATTGAGGGAAAAGTAATTTGTTGCAATCATTTTTAATTATAGTTATTCTTAATTATCTTTGCGGTATGTTTAAACATTAAAATACAAACAGAGCTGCCATGGTGCAGATGGTTCTTGCCTGCAATGCGGGCTGTCAAGCCTCATTGGAAAACCAGAGCCTTATTTTACTCACAATTATAACTTCAAGCAATAGTGTGGTTTTCCCGCCAGAGCTGCTGATCTGCTTCGGTTTCAAGAATGCCAGGCTTACCACGGAACCCTTTGATTTCCACAGCCGAAACAGAACACAGCTTGCCTAAAAAGCTTCAGTAGGCACTTTCTCAAATACTCTAATCCATCCCTGGAGCAGCTGAGCCAAAACTGCAGTGGGCCTGGAAACTCGGCATTTTGAGGGAAGAAAAACTTGTCAAAATTCCAAGTCAGCTTAGGAAAATATTTGGCTGCTTATATTCTTAGAAGTGCACACAAACAGGTGTGCCATACAGATAATTGGTGAACACTGAGGGAGCAGAGTTTGACTTGAAATTCCTCTTTCAAAACCCCCCATACTTTCCTTGCAGAGGTTCATAAGAGAACAGTTTGAAAATTTTGTTCCCCTCCACAAAGAATATTCAGCACCCCCACACCCCCAAAAGACAAACTTGATGAATATATATATTTGCATTTGAGGGGGTGAATGGGCTTGCTTCCTTCACTCTCCAGTTCTCCTTTCCTAGGGTACCATTTCTACCAACCAGCAATATCAATGAATATTTTAGTATAATTCAAAATGAACAGAGGCAAAATGCCTAAGAGAATTTACTGAGAAATGGTCCACTGATTTCCCTTTCTGCCCCTCTCCACAATTTGTTGCCCTCTTCTGCCCTCTTTGGGGAACATTTGATGAAATCCCCAGTCTTCACTTCATCACACAGATATAAGGGTGGGCTATTTAGGCAAAGCATTTTGCTCAGCCCTAGAAATCCCTAGTTAACTTTGGTCCATAGTCATGGTCGAAAGCAGAGGTGCTGAACTTCATTCCACCTGAGGACGAAATGCCATTTTTGGGAAGAACTTGGGAGCGACGTTCCGGGGCTGGATGGAAACAAAGGCAAAGGGGAAGAACTTCAGAATGTTTTGTTTTAAGGTCTTACTGCCTTGGTTGGGGGGAGAATGGCACAAGAACCAAGAAAACACCAAACTGTTGGTGGCTGAGGGGAAAGGGCTCAGAACAGGGGAAAGGCAAAAAGAATCCCAGAGGTGCAGATTGGAACCTCAGGAAGGATGGATTGGGCACGCTTGGTTGAAGGGTTTTGTTGAAAAAGCCTTGCTGAAACTGAGCTGCACTGCATTCCACTGTATTCAATGGCCTTTACCTCCACGTGGCTTTGAGATGGCGGCCCTGATCCCTGCATGGACAGTTTTTATCTGGGAAATCATGTGTCTGCCACCCTGACTTCCAAAAATGGTTTATTTAGTAATAAAGGTCAGCATGCCTTCCACTACAAAGAGTGCTCAGAGCCAAGAGAATTCGCTACAGGGAAAAATGCAGCAGAAATATCACAGTGGCCTTGTTCAGCTGCCCACCTGAAACATGCTGGAGCTTAACGTGGGTAGAGGTTCAGAGGCATAGATGGGCCCTGTTCCCAATGTGTGGGGCATGGTGTCCTTGCAGCACCACCCCCTTTTCAGGCCTTCTGAGGTCTGAAAGAGAACTGTATTCACAGCCACTAGAATGGGAGAGGAACCCACGATGAGGATTCCTACTCAGGCTCCATGATCACAAGCAGGGCTCCTTTTAAGATGCTGTCAATTCAGCCTGGCATGGTCTGCACTAAAGCAGAGGATCAGCATGCCTATAGATCTCTTTCCTTCTTGCAATACATTCCACACCATTTAGAGGACAAGGCTGTTGTGCATGGCTCAACACTACCTGGGCACACCATGAGAAGGCAGGACAACCTGGAGAAGAGCTTCCTGTCCAGGAAACTTGAAGGTAGAAGAAGGACCAAATACAAGATGACCTGAATCTATCACAGAAGCCACAGCCGTGAATTCACAAGAGCTGAGCAGGGCTGTGAAGGACAGGATGTTTTGGATGGCCACCATAAGCTGAAGACAACTGACAGCACAAAACAACCAATCTGTATTGAGTTTAAGCTCTCATGCATTCAGGGAAGTACGTGAACTGGGTGTGTATCACTGTCTACATCTAAACTGAGGATCTGAAAAATCCTTGAGAAGAATTTCATTGCAGATACGATCTGCTTGGCCCTCAGGTACTTAGCAACAAGTTTACAGTCTTAGAAGTTGAATATATATTTACCACATCAACCTTAAATGCCTGCTCCTGATGGAGGTAAGCCAGCTTTGCAATTCTGGGCAGAGGCAAGGAACTTATAGCAAGAGTTTCAGTACAAAGGGGAGATATTTTTTTTCAGTTCCTGTCTTTATGCAAAGTTATCCAATGTCACAATTTTCAACCAATATGTGAACTGAAACTTAAGTCACCTTCCAAGCCTTTTAAACTTCTACGCGTTCACATGTTAAAGTCTGTTAAAATGTTTTCTTCTGTTCCTGAGAGCCTCTCCTGTTACTTACACAGTCCTTCATTCCTTTAAAGTCCTGAAGTGCTGCTCTTTGGCCAAAGAGCGCTTACACATATAAACAGTGTGATCTTGTGATACAGATTTGGTTCTCTGCTGCTGGACTTCTTACACTGCAAGATATATTGGTCAACAGATAAATATTATTAATATGCATGAAGACACATGAAAAAGGAACCACTTTGTACACTTTGTTGTATGCATTTCTGTGCACATTTCTGAGTACTTGCACTGTAGTTCGTTCTTTATTATAATTATCACCCACCATTTTTCCTCCTGTAAAGAACCCACAGGAGCTTACATGATCCTCCTGCTCTGCATCCTCACAACAACCCGGTGAGGTAAGTTAGGCCAAGAGTCAGTGACTGGGCCAAAATCATCCAGAGAAGTTCATGGCCAAGTAGGGAAAAGAAGCTGGGCCTCCCAAGTCCCATTCCAACACTCTGACTGCTATACCACACTGAGTTTCATCTAATATATATGCATTTATTTTGCAAACAGGTTTTCTATTTTGTTAATTTACCTAAAGGAGTGCTTATGTCCATATGTGCCCGCCTGCCCCTTGAGATCAGCGGGAGAGGCCCTTTTCCGGGAAACCTCTGTGAATGATATTAGGAGGGTGAGTACCCAGAGGAGGGCTTTCTCTGCGGTGGCGCCCAACCTATGGAACGCGCTCCCCAGAGAGGTCCGCCTGGCGCTGTCGTTATTTGTTTTTCAGCCCGACGAAGACCTTTTTATTTAAATGTCATTTTAATTGTTAATATTATCTATTGATTTTACATCTTTGGCCAGGACATCTCCAACTATATTGTTTTTATATTGTTATTATGTTATTTATTGTTGTGAGCCGCCCCGAGGCTTCGGTGAATGGGGCAGCATAGAAGCTCTCTAAATTAAATAAATAAATAAAAATAATTTCTTTGAATTATACCTCACCTTTTGGCCCCCAGAAATGGTACCCAAAGCAGCTAAGAAATGCATTTTTGAACATTATCTTCCATAATACATGTTTTATTGCAACCTTCCCCAATCTGGTGACCTTCAGAGGCATATGGAACACAGCTCCCAGAATTCCCATCCAGCAGGACCATTAACTAGGAATTCTGGGTACTGCAGTCCAAATGTGTCTGGAAGTCACAAGGCTGAGGAAAGATGCTTTATTGTATGCAACTCTTGACCAGAGAGTTCCACTGAAAATTTAGAGAAGAGCACATCTGGAAGGATAACTGAGTTTCTATCATTCCAGCAGTTGTGCATAAATGCAAAATTAGGGGAGCTTGCCGTGCAATCCTGTTATCCTGGTGAGGGTATTCCAGAGCACCTAGGATTTTTAGGATCTCCCTTTTGAGTGTCAAGAGAGAACCTCACCCAAAAACAGCCAAGTGCACAAGCATCTTCTGTGATGCTGCGAAAAGGGTAGCAGTCTCTCAAGCCCTGACATGAAACCTCCAGTGCCTTTCAGAAGAAAAGAGGCATTCCCAGTATGGGTTGGTGGAGAGTGTCAGGAAAGTTTGGCTCTGAAGCAGAGATGCAAGAATCAGCAGACTCCAGTTCACAGTGATAATCTAAAGTCAACCTCAAGCCCCATCGATTCTGATTTCAATTTTCTGTCTGTTGTTTAAACAGGAGAACTGTGCATTATGGAATGCATTGTTTGAAAAGGCACAACTCAAGCACTCTCTTTCCCACCAGAAGCTAGTGTGAACATGTGTACCCTTTTTCAAAAAGGATGCTTGTTTTTCTTCTTTTCTTTTTCTTCATTCAAAAGTAGTTGTTTTTTTAAAGCTGGGAATATTTTAAAAGTCTGCATTCTTCAAATGACAGTGCGAAATAGACACACATATTCAATGTTCACATCAAAGGTGGGAATGTGGCAAATTCAAGTCAAAATTAAAGCAAAATAATATTCTTGTACATTCTTAATCCAAAGCTCCAAAGATCTCCCATTCTCCTGACATGCCCCTAGGTCAAGAGAAAACCTATAGCAGTCCTGGATTTGGTATAGTCCTTTTCCTCTTTAATTAACAGGAGTGTTGTTGTTGTTGTTAAACATTCTTCCAAAACAGGGAGAGAAAGGAGACTCAGAACCTCTCTTTCTGCCCTGATGGCATAATTTGGACATTGGAAATGGGTTTTACTTCTCTACCCTGAATCTTCATTCTTCCACTCATAGGATTCTCCATTAATGCTGTCATTATTTAATATGCTTTTCTATTTAGATAAAAGTCATATTCCTGCAGATGTTTGGATCTTGGGCATCCATTTGTGTGCATATTTTCTTCTTAGTGTGATTTTGATTCCCCCCCCCCTTCCTTTCTTTCTATTTCTGCCAGCTCAAGTTGTCATGGCATGCTTCATCGCTGAAGACTTATTTATATTTAAATTCTATCAGGCTGCAATAGAGCTGTACTATCCTAATTTTTAATGCACCATCTGATGACAATTTTTAGCTTTTCAAACACCTCTGAGGGCAGTTTCCCTGCCTCACACACACACATAGACACCCTTTCCTGCAGTTCCTGGCATGTTTCCTATTTATGCTCCAAGGAGCCTAATGGAAAATAAAATAATAAAATAAAATAAAATTGCAGCCCCTAATTTGCAGAGAACTGCCACCTGCGTGGTCTAACTGAACTTGCAAGAAGCATCCCTAATGTGCAGAAATAAATAAATAAATTGGAATTTGAATGTTTAAAGTTCTGCCATTTTACTGTTCATTAGCATGGTAATACACAAAGGAAGACTTGGCATTATGTTTACTGACCGCATTTATATCTAAAGACCCGGGGGGTGGGGTGACAGAGGATTCCTTTTTTGCTATATGCACAACAACCCTGCAAGGTAGCTAAGGCGTTAGGCCAAAATCTGCTTCCTTGACATTTCCATCCCTTGCTTCTAGTCCTGCCCTCAGGATATTTGGTGCTTGCATCAAGGAAGGAGAAAAGCCATGCAGAGCAATTCGCATGGAATGCATTTGAGGTTCTCATGCTTACCTTACTTCTTTCTCAGTGTCCACTCATCCTTCCAGCAGCCCTGAGACCCCTCAGCACCCCACTTGGAAAGATCAGTAAGCACAGGCACCATCGGGGAATTTGCAAAGCAAAAACGATGAAAAAGAGGAGGGCAAAGCACACGCCCTCAGTGGACGCGGTGAGTACAGGAAGCTCTAGAAAAGAAAAGATAAAACATCCTAAGAATGAAGCAGAACAGTGAAAGCCTTTCACTGATTCTTCTTTTACTGTGAGTTGGAAAAATCCAAAGAAAACCCAAAACAAAAATAAGAAGCAGAGAACGGAAATAGTTTCAATGTTTTTACATGATTCGAATAATTCCATTCCAGTGAATCCATGCATTTTATG
This sequence comes from Varanus komodoensis, assembly GCF_004798865.1. NCBI lineage: Eukaryota > Metazoa > Chordata > Lepidosauria > Squamata > Varanidae > Varanus > Varanus komodoensis. The sequence continues at coordinate 41,183,053 of NW_025336481.1, read as the reverse complement.
TTCTTCTCTTTATATTATGTATAGCTAAATATGCTACTATTATGCACATACTTCAGCAAAGGCAACTCAGCTGTCCATGTATTTGTTCACATGTTAATTATGACTAAAAACCCACCTGTTCAAAAGTTGAAAGCTTCATCAAGTGCTCAACCCATTTTGTTATTGAGCGTGTCTGTTTGTCCTTCCAGAGTTGTAATATTAGCTTTTTAGCTGCCAAAAAACATGGAGGATCCAGTTGCACTGACCTTGCAAGAGATTGTAGTTAAGAAGATACATGTCCCTATGTGTACCTTAATTATTACATAAGAACCTACAAGTATATTTATTATTAAAGAGCTTTGCCACAAAGTTCTTTGCATCCCCCCCAAAAGAAGCAGCCAATGGGCATTTCCAGCACATGTTAGCGTGAGAAACTTCAGCTGTGTTTCATCTCTAACAATTGCATAGGAGAAAAACTGTTCAGTAAACTAGAGGGTGGATTTTTTCACTGCACTAGCTGCACCAGTTTAGGCCCGATAACTGCTGCCTCGCCCCAGCATTACGGTAGATGCAAAATGGGAACCAACAAGAGCGTGCAATTCATGTTGTGCCCACCTATGTTGGCAGCACAGAAAAACGAGCCCCCTGAGGAAGAGGAGGAGGAGGAGGAGGAGGAGAGTGTGTGAGGGGAGGTTCAAGCCACACCAATGGCAAGTGACACTTAGGAGAAACAGCTGAGATTTTTACCCTCCCTGTAGAAATTTGGTAAAATTTCCCTCCTGCAGCCTCTCTGCCCACGAAATGCTTGAAGTGTTTTGAGATGCCATCTGTGCAGAGCTCTACCAGAAACCTTGAATTTTCATGCTGTTGGCAGTCCCACGGCCATTGAGCTCCCTCTCCTCGGAGGCTTGCTTGGCACCTGCATTTTGAGTTTTACATGGCAGGTAGAGGTGGATGCCTCCTCCTCCTCCTCCTATCAGCTTAAAAAAGTTTCTTCCTTTTAGAATTAGAGACTCATCTTCTAATCCCTACCACTCTGGTTTTCTTTTTTTAATAATCATGAAATATGTTATATTGCTTTTATTCCAGAAGGGTAACTGTGTTCACTGGTTACAGCAATCTCTCTCTCTCCCCCTCCTGCCCTCACCCCTACACACATACCTATCCCTACTTGCTTAGAAAACAGGCCACCTGTTGCAATGTACAATTTCAGGACAGGAGTCCTCTCCAAGCATCTGACAAAGTGAAACTTGATTGCATGGGTCCCCATTGGATGAAACCAATAGCTGGTCAGGAAGGACGAGCTTGTGCGCAGCTCGTCAGCTCCAGTGTATAGTATCCAAAGCCGTTCTTATTCTCGGCCAGCATGGAGGGCACAGCAATATTCCACTGACTTCCTGCTAACTGCGACGATCTGTTAATTGTCACACTTCCCTCCTTCCAGAGCCACTGAGCCAGATCTTCTTATATTTGCAAAGGCAGGAGAACAGGGTTAGAAATCCTCTCATGCAAAATGGCTTTATGTCTCGTACACATTGATTACTTATAAGAATTTATCTGGTTGCTTGCTGTAATGTTAGTAAATACAGAGCAGTACGCATGTTCTTTTTCTTTCTTTCTTTCTTTGCAAATGCACTTTTAATCTGATCAGAAGAGTGTCGTAGAACAACGCAGTTTGGATAGAACACGCTTATCGGAAGCCAAGGACACAGTGTGCATACAATTGATTTCATTACACCTCTTAAAGCAGCTGCAGTGTTGGGGGCGGGGGCGGGGGGGGAGGGAAGCAAACGGGAGAGCATTCGAGCACACAAATCTATTTGATGGTTGTTGCCAACGGCGTGCCAGATGCAGCCTGCAAGATGCAAGAGGCCGCCCATTCTGTGCCAGAAAAAGGCCACCTGAGTGGCCAAGCTACATCACAATCCAAACGTAGGCCTACTCAGGATAAAATCACCACTTGCAAGCAGCTATCCAAGGGCCCCCAGCTATTTTTCCTCCATGCCAAAGTGGAAGCTCCTTACATTTTGAAGTTGCCAGGCTGAAATCAGTGGCTGGCCTAGGAAATGCCCTCTCTGTGTGGGCATGTCTCCGTGATCAATTCATATCTATTTTTGTGTCTTCCCCCGACAGTCCTAGGAACTGCGATTAATGAGGGTGCTGAATATCAAGACTGGTGAGGGATTTTCTGGGTAGTTGGGCTGAGAGTACCTGTCACCCCACTACCAGCCTCGTTTGGGTTCTGATGGAGGGGAAGGCGCATGAGGGACTGATGGCTTTGTGGCCTCCAAGTGCACCCCACATATTAGGCACAGGGTGCTTCTGTTGGCCTAGCGGAGAGGTCACTGAAGCAGACAGCAGAGCATGAATCCTGCATTCTGCTTCTTTTGCTTGGTAGAATCAGGCTCAGGATTTTGGTTAGTGGTGGGCCCATCTGTCAGTCTCAGGACCTCTGCAAGTGCCTCTCCATGCCAAGCCATGAACCCACCCTGCAAAGATCTTAAACTCATGACCTCATCTCTGTGTGGGGCTGCCCTTGAAGACAGTCCAGCAATTGCAACTGGTGCAGCATCGGGCTGCTTGGTTGGTGACTGGTACTTCTAGAGTGGTCCATGTAACACCAGTTCTGAAAGAACTTCACTGGTTACCAGTTGTAGCCCTGGGACCAATTCAAGGTCTTTGTATTGACATATAAATGACTTGGGGCCTGGCTATCTGAAGGACTGTCTGCACCCATATATACCTACCCACCCCCTAAGATCAGCTCAGGAGACCCTTCTATGAGAACCACCCATCAGGGAGGCGAGAGGGGTGGCAACCAGGTGAAGGGCCTTTTCCGCTGCTGCTCCCCATCTCTGGAGCTCCCTCCCTAGGGAAATTCGCCTGGCGCCATCTCTATTTACCTTTCGGCACCAGGCAAAGATGTATCTTTTTAGGATTTTTTTTTAATGTTTAGCCTGTATGCTGTGGCCCTTTTAAATTGCTTTTATAGATGTTTAATTTGTTATGTTTTAACTGGTTTTTAATGTGCTTTACTCTGTTAATGTTTTATGCATTGTAATCCACCTAGGAAGGCCTCAGCAATTATAGGCAGCTTATAAATACATGAGAATAAATAACTAAATAAGTCTCTGGAATTCCTCTCAAACTCACTCAGGGATGTTTTAGGAAATGGATGTGGGGACCGTATGCATCAGGTTGCGTTTGTATGTTGATTTGAATTTTATTTTGGATTTGTACTCCAAATATTGCTGATGCTTCCTGTGATTAGGAACCCTGCTCCACAGCTCCCATCCCCACCCCAAGGATGCACTGAAACTGGGGAATCCGACCCTTTTGAGCTTGACTGGTTTCCTGCTCACGTACTATCCAGGGAGCAGAAGCAAGCTGAGTGAGCCGGGCAGTAGAGGGGGGGTTTCATTGACACACACCACTAGGATGGGCCATGATCCATGCATCATTTTTCGGCTACTAATAAAATTTGCATAAACAAGCACCCAAGAACCATGTGGCTCCAGTGCAATTTGTGCAAAATAGGCTGATTTGTGCAAACCTTTGTTTTTGCAAGTTGTAATTTATGTGCATTAGCCAATTCTCAAAGAAAGACGTCTGTAAGCTTGCTCAACATGCACCACATTGAGTTGAGGTCAATGCAAGGCTCACCAATTCAGGGGCATAATCCTGAAATATATTGGATTTTCACCCCCCCCCCACTTCAGATTCTCCGTCATCTCTAGGCTGATCATGGGCCCAGGACATATGTAATTCTCTGTGATAGAAAGTGCCTTAATGTTCAACACCACCCTTGCCTTCTGCAACATGTTGAGGATTAGTAGCACAGCTGAAAAGACTATGTGTGCCCCACTTGAGTAAGCTCCGGCTGTGAATATAGGGTATGAGATGGGGTATTGTATGTCGCCATACCCATTGGGACCCTCTTTCTGGTTTCACCCCAAGCAATTGTTCAAGCCCTCTAAAGCCTCTGTACTCCTTGACCTTCTGTCCAGGTTGGCTAGGAGACCAGCTTGGGCTGTATTTTCTCCTCCTGCCTCCCCTCTGATAGTCAACTCTCCTCCATTGTGCCCATTTTCTGCTCAGCCACAAACCGCACCTCTCTCTTCTTGAGCAGGATCTTCATCCCAAGAGGAGCCTGTTGCCAGGAAGGTTACGATCCATGCTGTAGGCAGATTCAATGCTCAAGTTCACCAGCACCTGTGAAATAATATTGCCTCCTTGGTGGATTAGCTGTTGGAAAGACATGGCCACTTCTATGGTGCCCAGAATGATGGGGCCTCACCCTCTGGGCTGTCAGTTGCCCATGGGAGTCCCAGCAGAAGCAATCCACTACTCAATGGTTTAAGCTACACTTAAATCAGGAGTAGACGACTTCAGATGGCCAACATGACTGCCGTACACTTCCAAGCCTGACTCAAGGTGCTGGTTTAGCCCTGTTGGAGCACCTCTCATGCCTAAATCTATCCAGACACTATGCCCAATATCCAAGGCCTTCTTCTGAGGGTTGCTTCTGAGAGAAGCTCAGCCAGCAACAACAAGAAAGAACGTCTTCTCAGTGGCAGCCCCTGTTTATGGAACAGGCTGCCCATCCAGTTTTGCCTGGCACCAACCCTGCTGCCCTTGCAGCACCAGGTTAAGACTTCCCTCTACACTGAGCCAATTAATGGCTTTAAATGGCACATGGTGGGTACATCAGCTATTTCTAGCAGGGCTAATTGCAGTAACTTGTTTCATGTCTAAGTTTCTCTCCTGGGCCTTTCAGATATTTTATTGGATTTGGATGCTGCAAGCTATGTTCAGAACACTGTGCATACTAACCTGTGTTTTATTGTATTTTATGAATTCTTGTAAACCTCCCAGAGAGTTTTGGCTATTGAGTGGCATAGGTATAAAATTAAATCAGCCAATACATGTGTTTTTGCTCACCAGATGTCCCCCAAGGGGATCCTCCTAGAGCACTGGGGGAAAAAAGGCAAAAGGACTACAGATTGCCAAAAGGATCCAAATTAGCTAGTTAAATGGTCAGAAAGAGTTCAGAATGGCTGCTCAGGATGCCATTTTGTTCTTCAGAGCACGATGGCCACAATTGGGGTGGGGGGAAGCCAGTGGGCAGAGCAGGGCTGGTGGTGCATGACACCCGTGGGCTACCCATTGCCCATGCCTGAACTATGTGGAGCAAAGACCAACAAAAGTCCTGGAGCGAATGGTTTGTCACAAACCCCTGGAGCAAGTGAAGTCAAGTGTAAGCCTGAGGCATTTCAGGCATGTTTTGGTGTCTTTATTTTTGGAAAGGCAGCTGAGGCCCAACCTAGGGAATCCAACCACCCCTCTGCCCGGGTCTCCATCACCCACTTCAACGGCAGAAGAAGACTCAGATGCTCCCTCCACCCCTTCTGTCCTTCCTGCCAAAACGCTCAAGGAAGTCTCCTCGCGTCCATTCTACTTCTTCACACGGGAGTCTGGCAGGGATCCCAGAAGGTGCAGGCAGTGGCATCTCCACCAACCCGGTGCAATCTGTCCGCTCCAGAGTTCTCTGGGATCCCTCCCTGGCACAGCCACAGCCTGCGTAAACCATCCAGAGAGCCGTGTGGCTATTGGAATGATATACAAAAGTGTTAAATAAATAATAAATGAAAACCCTGTAGCACAAACACCGGAGCAAGGCACACAAAAACAGCTGCCCTATTATTTTCTTTCTTTCTTTCTTTCTTTCTTTCTTTCTTTCTTTCTTAAAACATTTCTATGCCGCCGCATTTGCTGAAGCCTCGGGGCAGCTCACAACATAAAGTAAAATACAAAAATAACAATATAAAAATAACAATATAAAATAAATAACGATATAAAAGAAGTTGCCCTGGCCAGATAAAATAAGCAAATACTGTTAACAATTAAAATGACGCTTAAATAGAAAGGTCTTTACCTGGCGCCGAAAGACAACTAACGACGGCGCCAGGCGGACCTCTCTGGGGAGCGCATTCCATAGATTGGGCGCCACCGCAGAGAAAGCCCTCCTCCACATGCGTGTCTGTTGATGAGCGTGTGATGTGTGAATGGGTATGAGTTTCGAGTAGGTCCCTCGAAATGAACAGGATTTAAATTAGATTAACAAAGGAGACAAACCTTTCTGCTTCTTTATTTGTTTGATTGATTCCTATATTGGCCAGTAGATGAAGCTCATCCCAGCCATTGGAACATATCCTGGCATTCAGCAGAGCAAGGATCCGTTGCCTACCTCATGCTCTGTGCATAGGTTGCACCATCCACAGAGCTTCAGATTATGCCATAATCCTGAACGTGATTCTGCTAGCAGCGCAGAACTCACACACGGAGAATAAATGCATTCTTCAGTGCCAAAGGATGGAACCACCAACCTATTCGAACCCATGTAGCGCTTCTTCAATGCTGAGAACAGTTTGCATGCTTCCTTCTTACTGTAGGAGAGGCAGACGACTCATGGATCAGTGGGGCTCCCCGTGCATTGCAACTGCATGGGACATATCCGTGGTGCTGCATGGTGCCGGACCTGTTTTGAGGGTGGTAACTATTTCAGTACCATGGACAGCTCCCACGAAGCTCAAAATCGAAACGACCCTGGAGAAGAGCCAGTGGGACAGAAATCACCGCCAGCCTTTCCTGGTTTAATGTATGTATGAACGTGCTGACCACGCCGGTGCGAGGAAGCCTGAGTCACCTGCAGCCCCCTGTTCCCCTGAGAGCCCCTGTGTGCCAGAAGGAACTTGACTGATTATCTACATGGGAGTTATTCCAAAATGTGGAGAAAAACATGATTCAAAACCTACCCAGGGAGGCCACATTTGTGATTTGCCTCGGAAAGCAACACGGGAAATTGAATTTCCTGTTGCCACAAGACCAGCCCTTAACTGTTTAATTTTATTGTCAACCTAAAATAATTAAGCAATTGATCAAAAGCTAGCAACAGATTTAAAGTGTCTCCTTGTACTCTCACAAGACCTACTGCTGCTAAAAGAAATCATTAACAGATTTACCAACCACAAATTTCGCTTGGGCTTTGCTCAACCCTTCCAATTGAACCTATCTGGTAGTTACAATATCTGTTTTCTGTGTTTTGTCTACCAGCAGTTTCTCTGCACCTCTATTATGCTTAATACTTGATCATATTATCCAAGTGTCCCACTGCAGCAGCTGGAAGAAACCAGCATTCAATATTCGGTATCCAGTGTAACCGAATATTAGTCAATATCCAAGTGTATATTGACTCACAAAATTATATGGCACCCTGAATCAAATACAAAGATTTAAAATACCCAAACAGGCATGAATGCATTTTCCACTTGCTTGGAATATGTACGGTTTTGAAGTAAAGGTTTCCAAACCTCTTTCACAGGGCAAGACAAAAAATGAGTCCCCAGAAATGTGGTTTGTGTTGCTGGTTTCTTTCTATCCCAGTTTTTGATGTTCAACTAAAATGAACAAGTTTATGAAAGCATGAAACATTGTCAAATATTTGAAAATCAAATCCAACATTTAAAGTTGAGTCTGAGAATAACCAGTCAGAAGCAATAGCACATGAGGTCCTGTGTTTAGAGCAGAAGTGTCATCTGAGTGAATTACAAAAGAAATGGTTAGTGCTTAATTAACACTGTTCTTTTACACTGGCTGGGTTCATAAATCACAGCAAGCAACCCTGCATGATTGCCATATTACACAGTCTTTTGTCAGAATGTGCCTAATAGATGATCAAGTGGGTTCTGCATTAGCATACTCTCCACCCTTCTTGCTTGGTCCTTCCACTGTTGGCACATAGCCCATCAGCCACAAGCCTGAGGCTCAGTCTCAGACCAGATGCCCGAAGAAGCTCTTGCATCTGCCACTCTTTCAAAAGGACTCTGTGGTAGCTGCATAGCAGGGCCATGGAAACCACAATTCAGGGTTTGGATGTTCTGAGAATCCATGGTCAAGTGTGGAAACCATGGAACAGACCATGGTTTCTTATTGCAATTTCTAAAACATACCATGCTGAAATACCACAACAGGGTTCAAACAACATAGCAGATGAACCAGCACAAGACTTGTCATGTTGTGCAAACCTGCCCCTGACCCTCATACAACTTGAGCTGCTGTGAAGTAAAGTGTGAACCTGAAACTAGTTGCATAAGATGCGGATGAGCATTTGAAAAAACATAGAAATGTGCATGCAATTCAAGGCAACTTACAGAGACTTTATCTCCACTCCTGATGCCTTTGCTGTGCATGGTTCCCAAGCAAGACGTGCATGTGATCCTGATAATGCGTGGCACCAGATTGCAACGAGTTACCTAATACCCTCAGCTCCTCCGTGCATAGAATGCACCTGTTCAGAGTGGCAGCCAGCCATGCTCTTTTCCAACATACTCCATTTCGGTCTCCTTTCCTTGGTTTTCCCTTATATGTGTGCATGCTTGCCCACATATACACAGAAAGTGAGAACAAAATGTTTGGGCTAGCCATGGTTTTTGCACGAAAACATCCCTTACCCCACACATTCACCATGGACTTCTAAATAATGGTGAGTTCATATTCTATGAGTTTCTATTCATAGAATAGAAAGGTGATAGTCTTCTTTTCAAAAATGTAAATCAAATCAAGGGGCATCACTGGTTCACTTTTTATTCTGAGAGAACCTCTGATGTTAATGTAAGACTTTTTCTGAAACAGATGGTTGGTTTTTTTGTTTCCACACCCTCTCCACTTCTGCACACGCTGTTAGCAAGTGACCCGATGTGTTCTCAAGCATCATTAGAGGGTAAGGTGGAGGAACATTGATTTTACAAAAATCCCTGTTAATACCCCAAATATAATTCACTAAACCTAAGCAAAGGCAGACATTCTTGTACATCTACAGAGCCATGTAGGGAATTGCATGACTCTGCAGCACCTTTTTATTGGCCTAAATCAGGTCAATTCAGGTCTTCATCTCTAATTGCCAAAGCCAGCAGAGTCTGATGGGGTCTTTTCAGCCTCCTAGTCCAGCACCCTATTCAGTCAGAGCTAGAGTATTCCAAAGAGCTGACTGTCAAGCTTCTGCTTGGACCTCCCACAAAAACAGGAGCAACACCACTTGAAGATACAATCTTTTTGTGCATTCAAAGTTCCTGGGGCTCAGTTTGCTTGTCTGCTGGGTCTCTGGGCATTCAGTCACAGGTATGACCGCAGCATCTTGGAGGCCGTGGGGACCTTGTTATTTGGTTCTTTGTTTGTTTTCCATGGACAGCTGCATTCCTACAGGGGTGATCCTCCAGGGACATATGGTAGAAGTGATCAGGGCTAAAGCCACACCCACCCTCTCTTTCTCTCATGGCTTCCCTTTGTGATGTATCTAGGATGGTTGTCTTCCACCCAGGTGCCAAACCTGAACCAATATTCCAAAATTGGGGGCTTTGTGCCTCCCATTGACTGGGCAAGGTACTGAAGTGTGCCATGTCTCCTCAGCTCCAGGAATTGCTGGCCACTGTGGATTATCCAAAGGAATTTCAGTCTGGCTTCAGTTATGGTTATAGGACAGAGACTGCTACTGTTGGTTGTCATCCTGGTGACTAGTCTTCACCAGGAATTAGACAGGGGAGTATGTCCACATTGGTTCTGCTGGACCTCTCCACAGCTTTCAATACCATTAGCCATGGTATCCTTCTGGAGTGTCCATCTGAGATGAGATTTGGAGGCACGGCCATGTGATGCCTCTGGTCCTTCATGAAGGAAGCAATCACAGGAGGTAGTGGAGGGAGAGTCTTGCTGGAGTTCCTTGGGGTTCTATCTTATACCCCAGGCTGCTTCACATATAACTAAAACTGTAGGTTGATTGTCCAGAGTTTGGAGGCTCAGTGCCACCAGTATGCTGAGGACACCTAATTCTATTTCTCCTTTCCATCTGAATTCAAGGAAGCTCTTCTGCCTCCAAACTGGGGGCTGATGTCATTACGGGACTGGATGGAAACTGTTCAGAAACTTCAACTGGTCCAGAATGGGTTGGCCAAACTGTTGACTAGGGGTAGTTACAACAAGAGCGTGACTTCCATGGCTCAATGGCTTCACTGGCTACTTTTTTTGCAGGGGGGCAGATCTTGAAATACTGGTTATGACCAATAAAACCATATATGGCTTGGAATCACTCTACCTAAAATGGCACCTTCTCCCATAGGAGCCTTCCTCGGTCTTAAAAATTTCAATAGAAGCCTTTCAAGGCAGCTGCCTTCAGTTGCACATTTGGTGGTGATCTGAAGAACAGCCTTCTTTGTCGCTCTTCCTAGACTATGGAACTCCCTGTTGAGGAAGGCTGAATTCAATCCTCTCTGCTATCTTTCCAGTGACAGGCAAAGACCTCATTCGTTCCATCATTCATTCATTCATTCATTCATTCATTCATTCATTCCATCATTCATTCATTCATTCATTCATTCGGGCCATCAGTATGTAACCAGTTCAAGCTGGACACTTGCCATTTTAATTGTTTTTCATTTGTTATATTAATGTTTTATTCAAGTTTTATTTGAGTTTGCAAGCTGTCTTGAGAGCATTTTCTTGGAAGAAAGTCAGGGTACAAATAAATGAATGACTTACAGTTCACAAAGTATGAAACTGGGATAAATGTACACAGAGCTCCCCCACCTCATTTGCTATCATAGCACAGACAAGGAGACATGTGTGTTTAACAGCAGAAGTCAAAACAGGGGGGGAGACATTCACTCTGTCATTTTTTAACCTGTCTGTTCATGCAATTGTATAAATCATGTGGAATGATCATGTTTCTTGCTTGAATATTGTAGAACAGGTTGATGAGTGTGTGTGCATATTACAAAATGCAAAACTAAATATCTTTTTAATGAAAACATCATATCCGCTCAGCAGGAAGTTCCCAAATGTTTAAATGAGTCAATACACAGAAACATCTGGCTACGTCTTTGCAGATGTATATGACATTTCTAATCTTTTATATTTCTTCAAACATTAATGTGGCTTAATTGAAAATTTTCTGAGGAAATGGTAAAAATTTGCTTGTAATACCTGGAAGACTCTTTCACAGGAACAATTTAAATTCATTTCTTTATTTTGAAAGGGTTTCTAAAAATCTGCTGGTGTTGTTGTCATTGCTGTTGCTGCTGTTGTTCTGAAACACAGCACAACCCTGGAAAAGTGTGGATTTCTAACTGCAAATTGTGTTTGACTTCATGTTCAGCTTTAGTAAGTGTGAACTGGTAGAATTTAAGAACAGAACAAAACCCTACACTGGAGTTCATCTGTACAACACACAAAGGGGTCCATTCAGATGCAAATTCCCATCATTCATTCCCCTGAAAAGAAGAGATGCTATGAATTTGGAGAGGGCAGATGGAAACTGGAAGTGCCTGGCCATTTGGTGGCTCCACGTAGGCCAGGAGGCTAAGTCTTGGCCCACCTAGGAAACCAACTAAATGAACCAAACCAGCATTGAGTGTTCTGGGTAAACACTGACAAAAAACAGAAGGGTGAACGCTGGACAAATGTGGATATGTCAGCCAGGAAGGCCTCTGAACAGCCCTCTGAGATGGAGACTGAGATGACATGTAATGAGAAACCATATAGCAAACATCTAGCAAACCCAGTGAAGAAGCTCACTACCAGCCCATGGATGCCTAGCACAGAGTCCAAGCAACGCAGGGCCCACTGCCACGTCAGCCATGGGTTTAACTAGCGGCAGCACAGGAAACTGTTCCTCAACATTGCAATGATCCCAAAGCACCCTGGATTCCATGATGCAGCCGTGCTCCATGGCATGGTGGGAAGCTAAAATGGTGGCCCATTTCCAGAGCCAGCTGCTACTGCCACCGAGAGTAAACCAGGCCAGATGGAACTAGGAGGGAACACGTTTGCAGAGCCCTCTTTATCCTGAAGCCAGTCCTGCCAGCGAGACAGCAACCATGCTAGCTGGGAATTCTGTGGGAGGTCAGGCACAGGATGGCTATACCAATCGGATGCAGGAAGTCAGGGTCTTTGACAAATTCACCTGTAACCAACACTCCCACCCCCTTTGGGTAATTGCATGATCATCTATTTCATATGTATATTCTGCACTCACACACTGCAGTTCTATGTACAGCTTGCATTCGAAGCTTGGCGGCTGGAATGCTGATAACACATGCTTGTTTCTTGGGTCGCAATCATTTGCCCTGTGTCACGGCTAAAAAAGGTTAATACACCTGTCACGTGCTGGCGCTCAGTATCTAGTGCTTATTACTCACACATTGACAAACTGGATGGATTGCAGGGGACCGCAGGAAAAAAAAAGTTATTAAGGCATTAGAAGTATTGACTAATAAAGGAAGATTAACAACCTGACCCTGCAGGCATACCTCACCTATAATTCCCACAGAAGCTAGTAATGGCTGATTCTCATGCTTATATTTTCACCGTATTTTTATTTTCCCTGCGGTTTATCATCCCGGAATCTTCAGTGAATTGCATCGGTAGGAATGCACTCTAGGAATTTGCAATGCTAAGGGAGATTATATGCAAGAGGGCAGGAAGAAAAGGACTTTCTAATGGTAAGAGCTGCTCAGCAGACTGGAACACTCTGGCTGAGTTGTGGTCCCTCCTTTGCTGTGAACATCCGGAGAGTCATGTTGCATCAGGTCAAAGGGCTTTACAAGCTAGCATTCTGTTCTCGCAGTGGCAAACTGGATGCCTATGGAAAGACCATAAGCAGGGTACAAGTCCAATAGCACATTCCTGTTGCGTTTCCCCAAAGCCTCTAACACAGGAAGCAATATAGAGTCATCAAGGTTCAGGACTGGTAGCCATCTTAGTGACTGGTAGTCTTACCCTTCATGAATTTGCTTCATCCTCTTTTAAAGCCAGCCAAACTGGTGGCCCTTATGACTCCTTTGGGGTGGCCTGAGCCCATGCTCTTCGGCATAACCCACACCAACTGTTTGGACCGCTGCACCTGACTTTGGAGAGGGTTGCAGGTTCCACAACCCAGATTCAGGCTGGACATCAGCAAAAGCTTCCTCACTCACTGTCAGAGCAACGCAACACTGGAACCAGCTGCCCGAAGAGGTGGGGGGCTCTCCCACACTGGAGACATCCAGAAAGAAACTGGAGGTTCCAGTCCTCAATAAGGTTGGAGGATTTCATCTTTTGTCATGACTCTCTGCCTTAATTCCTCAAATTCCATTCCTGAATATGAACAGGAGTACCTGTTCAAGAACAGGTATTCATTCCTTATCCTGCACTGTGAAGACAGATGAAAAGAACTCATTCAGCTTCTTTGCAATCTCTTTATCCACCTTTAATTCCATTATCATCCAATGGTCCTCATTTTGTTCTGTCCTTGAAAAATTGATTTTCCTCCTCTACCTACTACTCCAGTCATTTTCTTTTTCTGTCTTGCCTTTTACATATAGTTGCCTGAACGGTGGAATAAAAATATAGCTGAAGAGAAGAAGAAGGAGAAGAAGTTGAGGACTCTGAGTCCCATCATAGACATGTCCAATTTTTCACCCAGGCATTTTGCATTTCAGTCATCTCCCAACCTGCTTCATCATGCCAAGCTCCATGGTAAACTGTGGTAAACCTGGTAAAACATACTGGGAGAAGGTGTTTAGTAATGCTCCTATGATTATATTGAGCATTTGAGTCATTTCTGCATTCCACAGGGTAAACCAAGGAGTGGCAGCCAAGTCAACTTGAAAATTTCCCAAGTGCTTCAAAGAATCCCTCAGATTCCATTAGTCACTTACTGTATCCCACTGTTCTGCCGGTACGGTAGGCACTGCAAATATTCTTTGGCAAGAAATGAAAGCAGAAGGACTGGTATAGAACAGAGGAGGCTACTACTCTTAGGCCATCTCATGAGATTTCTGGAACCATCTTGATGACCACTGTCAGAATCAGAATACAGGGCGAGATTGAGTTTTGGTCTGCTTCAGTAGGGAAGGCTGTAAACATTCATGGATTGATTTTCTATGTGTAGGGTTAGAGGCAGAAGAAGGAACAGAATTCAGTAGAATGTTTACGCATGCATTCAAAGAGATCCCCACATTGTTCCTAGTTAATCCTTTGACACATACTTATACCTCTCTACTTCTCCATCTGCTGCACAAGGAACCAAATTAGCATGGCTTCCTCCACTTGCCAGCATGGTTGAGGTTAGTACGGTGAAAATGGTGGGTCTCGCCTCTTGCACGACATCTAAGCTGTCACTTTTCTGGGAAAGCATGTCATTAAGTTGCTCCTGGCGAGCCCATAAAGATGGCTTTTCTGGGAAAGCAAGGAGCATGAGGCTAATGTTGAGAGAGTGAAAGCATTAATAAATTAAGAAGGATCCAAAACAGGAGGGAGAATTATAAAGGAAACTTGATCCCAGTGATGGGATAGCCAGAGGGAGACAGGCAGCTGATAGAGAGAAGGGCGGCAGCCAGACTCTAGGGCCGGTATATGCTATCCTCTCCGAGAGCTAGACAGACAGCCTGTATTACTGGCTTGCCTGACTTTTGGGGCCATTGATAACAATATGAAACCTTGGAGCTAAATTGAGTCAAGTACTTTCTGAGCCATTCATGGAAGCATGGAGTCAGGCTGTCTGTCCATTCTAATCCACGAAGCAAGCACCTAAGGTTTAATCGGAACACGGGACTTATGACTGCAAGTATATCACTATATTGGCGTATCATATCGACTTTCTGATAATGTTTTAAAGCCAGTCGGGTAAGAAAGAGAAAGTGCCACTGGGTACATATTGTGGCATCAATTCTCTGCCAGACTCATCAATTGAATTTATATATTACCTCCAGCTGCGTGCTTAAAATCTATCGCTTCGCTCCCTCTAGTGCAGAGCTCACAGTTTAAGTAATTGCAAAATACAAATGAATTTTAAAAGGATTTAGCAGGGCTTTAAATTAAAAATGTGTGAACATTGTTGTTTTTAAGCACTTTCAGTTATTTAGTAATTTAACTCAACAGATTTGCATTTGGCTTGGCTCCTGTGCAACTACATAGGAGGTTCTGGATTCCGTAACCAAACATCAAAAAGGCAGCAGTGAAATGGGGTGGGGAGAAGAAAGGGGCATTTTCAAACCAGAAAGGTCAGACCACTAGAATATGGTCAGTGATATGAGACTCCTGGAAACCTTGCTCTGATTGTAGGTCAAGGTACCCTAAATGGTTCCAAAATCCTGTCCAGAGCAGGGATGCAGAAACACTGTCAGTCTGAGGACCAAATTCTGTTTCAGAGAAACTCTCTGGGGCCCATTAGGGTTGGGCAGGGCAGGTGGCACAAAGTCTGGGCCAACATTCCAAAAATAGCACAAACGATACCAGCATAGTCTAGCTTGAAGGTCATCCTCAACACTGGGCTCCTCAGCTCACCATTGTCACTGACACCACTGTGGCCACCCCTGTCATTGGACATCAGGAACGGCCTCTCAGGTCCTCCGTTGAGAGCAGACAGAGCTAGGAGGGTTCTACACCTCACTTGCAATCCAGGGACATTGTTAGACGCTCGGCAACTCAGGTGGTGCCTCTGGGCAGCGGCCCAAGTGTATCACCAAAGGGCATCTCCCATTTGGCACCATTTTGGCACCTTTTGGGGTGGGGACCCTTGGCCCTTGCTGACTTGTTCCTGTGTTTATTGGTTTCTGCTTCTTAAATGTGATGGTTTTGTTCTTCCTGTGTATATTTTTAAATCTGTAAACCACCCAAAAAGCCCAACAGGCTATGGGGCAGTATAAAAGTGTAATTATAATATAATAATACTATCCGTAGCTAAGCTTCACCTTGCAGAAAAAGGTGAGATATAAATAAATATAATTAACACTCCTGATTTGACATACAAAACTGCTGTCCTGCTTCTTTGCTGCTCCTCTTCCTTTAAGAAGTCCACCAGAGATGTTGCTCTGTAGAGTCCTGGAAAGGGGACCCTACAGCACCAAACTCAACCATCTGCTTCCATATCATCTCTTCTACAAGGTGTGCCATAAGGCCCTGGCTTTGCTTCTCCTAATATGATCCACCAATTGCAGTGGATCATGTTCCATGTTGTCTGAACAGGGCCCCTCTCTTCACAGGACTTAACCATACACACAAACTAAAACAAGACATTGGGTGGCTTTATTGGACTTATCTGATTTATACCTCACCTCTAATTTCTGCCAGAAAGTGACACTCAAACATGTTGAGAGAGAGAGAGCACAATAAAAAAAATATAAACTCAAGTTAATAATATATCGCTTGTGACATTCAGTGTCTGCAGGCTCATTGTAAACAATGTGTTTTGTTGTTTGGAAGTGAAGTTACTTGGATCAGCCTTGATTTAGACTCCAGCATAGGGGCTGGTCAGATGGATATAATTTTGACTGCTTCTCCACTTGTTCTGGATGCCCTTCAGCTTGTGGATCCCATGGGCATGGATGTGGGCATGGATGTCTGGAGCATTGAAGGCCACCCCCTTTCTACTGACCTTTGCTGCTCCTGGATGATTATATTGGCCAAGTGGAGGACTGTAATCATGGGTAAAGAAATGCTGGACTCCCTCTTGCAGGAGATGTGCTCCTTCTTTCCTAAAGGAGGTGCGACTTATTAAATCTCTATGAAAGTAACCTTCCCAACCTTCTGGAAAGCTTTGACTCATCTTGTTGTTGGTGTTGTTTAGTTGCAAAGTCGTGCCCAACCCATCATGACCCGATAGACAACATCCCTCCAGGCTCTCCAGTCCTCCACCATCCCTTGGAGTCCACCCAAGCCCACACCCACTGCCCCAGTGACCCCATCCAGCCACCTCAACCTCTGCCATCCCCTTCTCCTTTTGCTGTCAAGCATTCCCAGAATCAGGGTCTTCTCCAATGAGTCCCTCCTTCTCTTTAGGTGGCCAAAGTATTTGAGTTTCATCTTCACTATCTGGCCTTCTAAAGAGCAGTCAGGGTTGATCTCTTCTAGGACTGACCAGTTTGATCTCCTTGCAGTCCAAGAGACTTGCAGGAGTCTCCTCCTGCACCACAATTCAAAGGCCTCAATTTTTTGGCGCTCAGCCTTCCTTATGGTCCAACATGACTCAGCAGACCTGAGAAATTATTGGTTACTCTTACTTTTACTCTTGACCTAAGGGATGGAGAAGGTGGTATTGCAACTGCAGACATGTCTGGATGATACTCTTCATCTGGACCCATTGGGTTTTCAGCCAGAATACAGAAGTAAAAGTGGTGCTTTGCCAAAACCCCGCCTCACTTTCTCTTATTCTTTTAGGAAGAGGTCACTGTTTGTCCATTTCTTCCATAGGAATTTGGGGGATTTCAGGGACATTTTTCACTGTGCAGGCTCACCTTACCATACACGGGGGGCTGAGAATCTGTTCATACATTTGTTATTTTGCCATACTTGTCCCTTTCTTTCCTTGCAGCCTCTCTGGGTGCTTGTGCTTCCTGAAGAGCCTCCCAGAAGACTCAACCAGGACTTCCTTGCTTGGAGCTTTCCAGTGCGGCCACCTGCTGAGCTCCTGGGAGCTGAGCCACACATTTTTGGATTGGTTTTGTTGTTGTTAAAAGTCCTTTGAAGGAGGAAGAACAGGGGGAGGGGAGTAGGAAGAGGCGAAGCCCTCCCTCAGCTTTCAGACACTCAGAAGATTAGTTTCATAGCTCCTTAACCACACCTGTACCTGGATTTTCAGGTGGTGGCAGTGGGAAGCTGTGCTCGCACATCTATATTTGGTGCCCCAGCTGGGACCGTTCCTGAGTCAGCCTGACCAGGCAACAGTGATAAATGCCTTGGTTACACTGAAGTTAGACAAATACATTTAAGTCTGAGGACTTCCCTTGCAGAGCATTCAGAAAACTTCAATCAGTGCAAAATCTGGCAGCTATACAGCTAGGTGGTGTGTGGTGCCACTGTATTATCACCCCCATATTAAACAATCTTTGCCTGTTGCTGGTTATTCGTTGGTCTCAATTCAAGATACTACTCTTGTCTTTTAAAGTTTTAAATGGCACAGGGCAGGCTGTAGGCATGAAGATGCACCGATTCGATTTTACCTTTTAAATTGCAAGTGATGGCTTCAGTGTTGTTTTAATAAGGATTTCTCGTTATTTATGATCTAAGTAGGATTATTTTGATTTGAATTGTTGTGCACTGCCTTGGAGACATTTGTGTAAAGGCAGTATATAAATATAACTAATGAGAAATATGTAATACATTTGGTGGAGGTATTTTATGAAGACGAAAACATTAAGAACCCAAATTCTTCTTGGACTCTGATTAACTTTGAACTAGAGAGGATATTCTGGAGAATATAAGCACTAAACACTTGTATTTCAATCACTGATGAAGGGATGGGTGCAAGGAGTGTGTGTGTGTGTGTGCACACGCATGTGAATGTGAGTGGTATAGTTGTACCTACACACATACATACACATACTTTGTCTTCAAAACTTATGCTATCACCATTTTTAACGATGTATGTTTCTATGGGATGGCTTACAATTCAGTACCACCCATTTCAAATACGGCACTCTAACTCAGGAAACTGTCTCCAAATCTTTGATGGATCCCTGTTGAGTGAATGTTTTTAAAAAGAGATTTCAACATCATAATTGATGCCCATAAAAATGACATTTTTAAAGTGCTTCTTATGGTGATCGCTTCTGAACATGTTGTGCTGACCTTTCAATGTACTGCCACCCTTAAATGTTCCTTGAAAAGGAAGAAAGGTGGGATACGAATAAAATAAATAAAATGCTTCTGTTTTATGTAAGCATTACTCATTTTGACCCAAAATGACCTTTTCTGATTTTTTTCTTTTAAAATGAATAGTTTGTTTTAAAATATTTCTTGAACTTTACAGCCCCTTTTAAACCTGGTCTTTCCCCAGTGGCCAAACCCACCCACAAACCCACCAGCTTTCACACAGATTCATAGAACAGTGACATCCGAAGGTGCCAGGACCACCATCGAGTCCAACCCCCTGCTAGTGCAAGTCACCAGCTACCATCCCGATCTGGTAACTCCCCCATTGCCTCTTGAATGCCTCTAGTCTGGAAGAGCATGCAACCTCTCTTGGCATCTGGTTTCACTGTCGTACTGGTCTGACAGTCAGGAGATCCTTTCTTGTGTGTAGCTTGCACCTGGTGTACTATAGTTTAAGTTCATTGTTTTGGTCCTACAATCGAGGATGAATAAGAATAGCTCTTTCTTCGATCTTCTCCAATCTTCTTCTTCGATTCTTCTCCAATCAGAAGACGATGAGTGGAATTCAAGAAGGACAAGTCTGCCAATGGATGCTAGGCAAGATGGCCCCATCCTGCTCAGGGGCAGGATGCCTGAACACCAGTTGCTGGGAAAAAGTTTGGGAGGGTACTCTTGCCATCAGCCCCTGCCTGTAGTCATCCTGGAGGCATCTAGTTTGACATGCACATGGTAGGTGTGTCATGAGTGGAGCTGGCTGGAGCCGGGGGTCAGACTAGATGATCCAGGAGGCCCCTTCTGACTCACTCTGTTTCCATGTTTCTCGTTGGCCACTGTGGAAAAAGAATGTTGGATTTGATGGGTCTTTGGTATGATTCAGCAAAGCTCTTCTTACAGTTATCTCTTCTCCAGTCAAGTACACAGAATCCTCATGCACAGCCCTGTGTGT
>NW_025336481.1:41152470-41163347 GCF_004798865.1 Varanus komodoensis | reverse complement strand
CTGGAGAAGATGGAGAAATGTGTTACAACGCGTCCAATTTTGCACTTTCAAAACAATATGCCATACAAAACAACGTGAGCCAGTATGGGTAGTGGTTAAGAGTGCACGACCGGGTTCTAGTTCCTACTCAGCCATGGAACCAACTGGGTGCCCCTTGGCCAGTCACAGACTCTCAGCCCAGCCTACCTCACAGGGCTGTTGTTGTGAGGATAAGCTGCCCTGTGTAAGCTATCTTGGGTAAGGCAGGATAGAAATCTAATAAATAAATACATACATACCACACCTCAGCTGTCCTGTGAGATCCACAGTTCACTGATTCTGGCACTGGCATTCACCAAAGCTGAAGAGTGTTCGAAATGAAAATATTAAGCAGAATGTTCAAGCAGAAATGCAGTGAGCTGGGGAAATTGTTTGCCAGAAAGGTGTGCATACCAGGCAAAACTGCATATCTTAAGAGAAGCATGTGCAGAAATGGGTGCAAATTTCCTGCCAGAAGAACTGCATATAAGGTAGGGAAAAGGTAGGATGCTCAAACTTTATGCGTCTCTCCAGGAGCCTTGCGTACAAGCCTGGGAGGGGCACCCCACAGCATGAGGCCCCCCGCTTCAAGAAGAAATCATCAGGATGCAGCCTCACCTACCTCCTATTTAACAACTTGTTTGACAAAACAAATTCAAAGTGTACAACCCCAAGTAGCAGGAACCATGCCAGTTAGAATGATAGAAAATCATGTCAGAGAGATAAATGGATCATTAAAGGCGAGGCACTTGAATTTTCATTACAGATCACTGCACAATCACTAAAGGTTTCTGAACTTGTCCAGCTTGTTGATCTCTCCCGCTCCTCCTCCCACAGACTATTAGGCCTCATATCCATATTTTCGCATACCTTTTTGAAAACCGATATATTTCATCTGCTGAAGGCAATCATTAAAAGCTCTTTGTAACCATTGGAATTCATGAATTTTGATTCGCATCAGCCCGAACAGCAGCAGAGGAAGTAATAATGTGATCATCATCCCAAATGATTCAGAAGCAGCGTGACATAAGGGATGATATTTGGGGCGGGGAGGGGAAGGGACATATGGGTTTTAACTAGATCCTGGCAGCAGGCACGTCTTTTGCTCTGCTCAGCTTGGCAAGGCGCTGGGAAAACCAAGGACGGGAACCAGCCAAAGTTAAGCGGTTCCAGTGATTTTAATGAGAGAGAGATTATGCCTCAAGTCATTAGAAACCAAAGTAAGGACAGTTCCAGTTGCCAGAGGTCTGCGCTTGACTGTTCCGATCTCCCCACCCAGTGCTCATCCTGGCTCTGCTGACTTCCCTTTCTGTTTTTCAGTTAGGGCTGCTGTCTTTTTGGTTTGCAAGAATTGCCTTCTTTCCTAAAGTCATCTCTATCCCTAGTTATTACCTTGTATCATGCAACAGAGATCAAACCAGTCAATTTTAAAGGAAATCAACCCTGACTGCTCTTTAGAAGGCCAGATACTGAAAATGAAACTCAGATACTTTGGCCACCTAATGAGAAGGAAGGACTCCCTGGAGAAGAGCCTAATGCTGGGAATGATTGACGGCAAAAGGAGAAGGGACAGCAGAGGATGAGGTGGCTGGATGGAGTCACTGGGGTGGTGGGTGTGGGCTTGGATGTACTCTGAGGGAGGGTGGAGGACAGGAGAGCCTGGAGGAATGTTGTCCATGGGGTCATGATGGGTCGGGCACGACTTTGCGACTAAACAACAAAAATCAAGCAACACTCACAAGCACTGTGCCCTCTAGTGGTGAGTTCCTAGTAACCTGAAAGTAATGTGGAGCCACTCTGAAATAAGGCTGTGGCTTCTACACACTTCGATGACTCCCATAGTGTCAAGAACTAGACAGTTTTGCACATTAAAATAAAACGAAAGAAGGAGTAGCACTCCACAGCAGCCCAAGGAAGACCAAGGATGCTGGCTGGAGCCCTTGCAAATAAACTGAGCTGGGTCATGATGGGGTGGGAACTGACCAAGGTGGTCGGAGGCAAAAGAAGACAGCATTCTTACACCTTTAATCATTGTGCAGCAGAAAGGATACCTTCTTCTACACCACCATTCAATGTGTAGGAGCTCTATCTGCTCTCTCATCTGGCACCCTAGAAATGATCTTAATGAGTCCATAATATTGAGTAGGATTCTGTAGAAGGAAAAGGCAACTGGATCCAAGCCTTCAATGGCAGCACTTTTCTTAGTGGACATTTGGTTGCAGGTCTCACTTGTGTGTATTTGTGCATATATGTAATTTATTTATTTATTTATTTATTTATTTATTTATTTATTTATTTTTATCGCATTTCTATACAAGCCTGTAGCTCTCAGGGGAGTGTAAGGTTTAAGTTGCTCTCCTTGCAATGTGTCCAAAGCTTTTCTTCTTGTATTTCTCAGCATCATTATTGCAGGGATTACTTTTACTACTGCATTTTGAACATGATTTTAATATTTATATGTGAGCTTGAGGATTTTCTCATATTTAGAGGGATATAATTATCACAAACCAACAATTTTATCAGCCACTCCAATTTTCACTAATTTCAAGCTGCTGCCACGAGCCAAGCTTGGTATAAAATAAGATCAGATGAACTCATCAAGGATATGGGTCTCTTTGTGGCAGCCCCATGGGCCAGATCAGGCAATCCAACCCTCCAGAGGTCCACACCACTTTTTCTGATTGCTAATTGTGCACTGGATTTCTGGCTTTTGCCCCTTCTATTCTAGAAGGCTCCAATACATTCCCTAAGTCCCAGCTACTAGCAGTAAGAACTTTAAGCTAAGTAGGAGGTACTTTTTGGCTTTGCCTTTCTGTCCTTCAGCTCTGTTCAACAATGAAGCCCTTCGTGGCTTCTCTAAAAATAAATTCAGTCCTCAGGTAGAAAGAGATTCACTTCCCTGATCTGGAGCTACTAGTCCTTATGGATAATGGATCCTCCATGTTCAGAGTCAGTGCAACCTAATCTCAATTACATCTGGTTTCCAACATATGGGAGCATCTGGTTGGCCACTGCAGAACTTGTGATACCTGACCAGCGGGACCTTTGCTTTGATTCAGCAGGAGTCTTACATCTGCATGTTTGCTGCTGTTGGGGTGACTATTTGACCTGAGACAGGTTCCCAGTCACCATCCCAAAAGTGGCTGCTACTCATCCCATTGCAATGCCATTAAAATCTATGGTATTAAGACCAATGATAATTTTGCTGCAGAGCAGATCCTCCCATGAGATATCTTGCTTCTGCTTGTGCTTACTACGAACATTCTGTATTACCTTTCCATCTTCCCGTCCAAACATGCCAGGCAGGAGTGAGCGTCTGATAGGAATACATGTTGACAGCAAGCTGCAATCCACTCCTCTTGATGGGCGTCTGAATGGGAGAGAGACTTGATAAACTGACCCAGGAGAGGGGATGGGAAAAAAGAAAAGGGAAAGTCAAGGCATCAAATAAACAAGTAAGATCTGGCTCAGTTCAGAGATATGAGAGTGAGCAAGTTTAAACTGCAGCGATATCCTGCAATATCAAAGTGACCAAAATTGTGTGTGTGGTTCTTGATCTTAGCACTCAAAGGATATGTTTAGGCCCTCTTGTTTTAAGGAACAAGGCCAGTTCTTCAATGTCTTTGCAGACACAAATATTATCTCCACATTTGCATCTACAAACAGGGACAGCATATGAAATCATATCCATGTGTAATCTATGCTGTGCGGCTGCAATAGCTTCCAGTTATTTTTTCCGTGCTCAAACAACACATGTATCAAAGCAGGACACACATGTCAAACGCAGAGCAGGCAATTCCTTGGCATCTCCTGCTATACTCTCTCATGTAGTGAGGCCAGAACATGTTGCCAGCTAAAACCTTGACATGGATTGCTTGGATTAGGAGGTCCAATTGTCTGCCAAAGCACAAGGTAGATTCTTGAAAATTCACAGGGAGGTGCCTTCTGTATCCGAAATCTTTCCAGCAACTGGACCAGAGAATACGGTGTGAAGCTGGGCTAAGATGGAAGGACTCTTATTGTCTTCTTCCCTCCACAACACACTCTTCATTTTTTTAAATTTGCTTCATTGCCTTCTTACATTTCTTTAATCCTTTAAAGGCTAACGAGGAAAAGAGACAAGACGGGGACATAAGCCCAATATACCCCTAAGAGCTTGCAGCGAAATTTCACTGAAAGGAGCAGGGCAGTCTGTACTTCATGAAAGCAGTCATCTTGAAGACATCTCAGGGGCCCTTGCCAGGCAATCAACTCGTCATGGGTCCATGGCAGGCACCCAACTATGCCTTTGAATGTTGGCCCTGCAGGTAATATTTGCTGTTTTGAGGAAAAATAATCTTTTCTGCCGTGCAAAATAATAATCACGATGCTGGGACAGCAACAGGGCAACTAGAACTCTAAGGGGCAGATATAAGGTAGGAACAGGCAGACACATACACAAAGGTAGGCAGTGAGGACACTTGTTAAAGGAGAAAACAGTGCCCCCTAACCTCTGCCTCCTCCAAGAGCTCTGTTTCACTGTGATGTTGGGCACAGGGTCTTCTCCCACTCCCGAGCTAGCAGTGCTCATAGCCTGCTTAAGTCTCCTTCTTGTGGCCACTCCCTTGCTGCCTAATCTCTCACTGCACTGGGCACAAGTGAGCAGACAGAGCAATATGGTTGCTGGTTCTTTTCCTTGCTTGCCCTCTGCCTTCTCACCAACACTGGATGCCAGATCGGGATACTGTTCATCTACATTTCCTGCACATGCATGCAAGAACAGTAGCGTTTTGCTGTGCAGGTCCATGAACAATAAACACATACATTCAGCAAGACTGCACATCTCTATTTCTAGCTAAACTTACTTCAGGACATGGGTTTCCGCCTACCCTGCCTGGAAAGTGGCTGAGGATTTTCCTCTGGTCTGTTGGCAGCCCTAGAGTGGCAAAGCATAAGCCACATCTCTGCCCAGCATAGCTTGGGAAGGTGCAGGACCTTCTCCTGGTCTCTTTATTCCAGGACTGCTCGTTTTTTTTCTGCTGTGAGGGGCACATCAAAAGTCTGCTAAGGTGATGGGGCCACACACATGTGTGCATGCCTATACGCGGACACGTGTTCCAACATACGTGCGTGCATGCTCAGATGTAACTAATGCGAAACACAGCTTTCATGCACACACCATCCTCAGTTCCCACCCGAGAGCATTTCAGCTCTTGCTTTCACCAGGCCCATCCCAGAACTCTTCTCCCTCCTCTGCTCCATTCTGCCTGCCACTGTAGGAGCTTGTCCTGCGTGTTAGTTCCCCGTGGGAGACAACTGGACAATCAGATTGTTGGAGTCAGTGGACCCTTGGTCAATGAATGGTCAGCCCTCGCTGATCCAGCATGGTTCTTCTTATGTTCTTACACTGTCTGGGACTTTTTCAGAAGGAAAAAAACAATCATACAGGGAGGAAATGTTCTAAGAACAGGCTCTGTGGTTCCTGCCCTAGAGGTCCCATTCCTGAAGCAGTCTAGGGAACTATCTAGAGCCTGGGAGCACTGCTCCTCTGGATGTTCTGAATATGTTTTCTATGGCAGGATGATAGGCTTCTTTGGACGTGGTATGGAAGGCTTCTAGGGCAGGCTTCATTGGATGAGGCCTCTATAGTAGGAACCACAACACCTGTTCCAGGATGCTCTCAGCTTACAAAGGGATGCTTTCCTGTTGCATGTGTGTTCTTTCCAGGGCAGAGGCTGGTAGATAACGCTGGGCAGAGAGGCTGCCTGCAGTCCTGTGGGCTACCAACATCTTCTGCAGTTGGACTGCTCCCAGATTAGGTGGTGACTTTTCAAATGTCAAGCCAGCCAGCAGATTCAATGCATCTCACACCCTCATCCCACAAGGGGCTGTCATAAATCCCATCCTGGTGACTTACCCAAACTTGGGTCGGGCAGAAGTGGCTTTCCCATCAGGTGCAACAGGAGCATTCCATGAGATGTGCATCAAACATTAAAGCAACTCTGAATACTCAAGACATCGATTTTAGGCTAGGAAATGTGTTCCCCCTTGAGTATTCGATTCAGCATTTTGGTAGATGATTTCTATGCGGCTTTCTACACCTAGGCAGTGCTGAGGCGTTCCTCGCTGTTCTGGTGGTATGGCTGATTCATTTATTATGGCACAGTTGGTAACCATAAATGGATTCAAAGAGTTGCTCTAGCACATTTCACCCATTTGCTTTTCTTTAGGGAAGCAACCAGTGCATTGGATAAGACTGAAGGGCTTAAAGATAAGGTGGGATAAAGTAGGAGGTATGAATAAAATAAGAAAGATAAATGTGCTTTCGAGGTTAGCCTCCAAATCCACTTTTTTCAGCTTGGTGCAACACAAATAGAAAGTCACAACAACCTCCGAAGATGCCATAATGAGAGACACAACTGTCTGAAAGTATCTATTGTTGCACGGCTAGAAGGAGCACAGTTTCCTGAAAGGATGACACGATCTCTGGTGGGAAGTGCTGGATAAACTTTAGAAAGTCATTAAAATGGTTAAAAAGATGCATTTCGCTCCTGGTTGTTTACTGTATAGAATATGGTGCTATGTAATTGCTGTTAAGAAAATTGAAAGGGTCACCAGTATAATGATCATTTGATGATTTCTCAAGCCGGATAGTCTCCTAGCAACAAATTTGGTGATTGTGAACGTACATACAAAATAGATGACTCACAGTGGTGATCACATACACACACACCCCACATATGTGCTCAAAACAGTCCGCTTGTGAAATCACACTTTGCTTCTTTGTGCGTAGAAGTGAGAAAGCAAAGGGTGACAGGGTTCTTTCACTAGAGATGTGAGGTGTGAACAGAGGGACCTTACCACCAAAAGGTCTCTTAGAAACTTTGCTGATTTCTCCCTCATTTAATAGCAAGTTTGAGGGAGGGGCAGAAACTTCCATCTGGATTACACTATGCAGGGATGGGAGGTTAAGTGTTCCCTCCATAGCCATGAACTTGATGAAGACTGCCCTCCAACCCATGGACATCTCTATGAACCTTGTAGGGAAGAAACCTCACCCATGGGCATCAATAGCAACACGGAGGGAGGTCAGCATGCTCATGGTTCGGGGTGCAAGAGTAAAACACTCCTTTGCCATGTGCCACATGTCCCTATCAGCAGGGGACCCAGGGCTGGGGACAAAAAAACGCAGGGTCAGAGGCTTGCTAAGGCCACACAACTTGGTATTTTTCATTTTGCGAGACAAAACAAAGATTGTTTTTCCCTCTGAGGGCCAAACTTTACAGGAAGGGCTAGCAGCAAAAGTATGTAAGTGTGGAGAGCTGCCAAAGGCCCATGTCCCATCAGGGGTCCCTTGACAACAGCCCTGTGAACTTGCTGTTCCTTTTCACCATGCAACCTGCTTGTCCACCTGTCTCTCAGTTGGTCAGGAGGAGCAGAGGCCAATGCGTACCTGGTCACTGGCTCCCTGCACATGAAGCAAGTAGTATAGACTAGAAGAAGAAGGGTGTGGAGCAAGAACAGCAAGTAACAATGGCAGCGAGAAGGTAGAATTTCTGAGGAAGGCGAGCAATTGAAAATATATTGCCCACAGACCATGCCCACCCCCCAAAACCTGCAGTGAACACCAGGTGTTCAGGAAGGAAATACCCAGACATAGTTCCTGATGATGTGGCATTTGGTCATTAGTCTGAGTCTAAACTATGTTGACAGAAAAGATGGAAGATGCCCATCTGCTCTTTGCTGTGCTGAACCATCACCACTGGAAATGGCCAGAGTGGGTTGCCTGAACTGAGCTATGGGCAGCTGTTGAATAACAGCCAGAACTTGCTCCAGGAGGGTCGAGCCAGGGAATGAGATGATGTTCTGTGAGCAAACTGTTCAGGAAAGATGACATGACCAAGTCCTCAAAGGTCTTCCTGTTGAAAAGAAGGCCAGAACAATTGACTTTGCAGATGTGGCTGGTGGCTGCACCTGTACATTCATACTCTAGAGTAAGTGCAGAGGGGCTGGATGTGGAAATGCAGTGCCTTTAACCCTTTGCGCCTTTCTCAGCCTGATCTGAATCAGGACCCCACACCTACAATTTCTGTTTCCAAATAGCGACCCATAAAGCAAACACATCATTGTTTTGCAAAGGAAATAGAAGGTGCATGGTGCCAAACCTGGACTAGGTCCACAGCACGTGGAAATCATTAGAGGCCCTGCTGTCCCATAGAGTAAGGACCCAATCTACACCTGGATTCCTGTGTGTATTCTTGAATAAGACTGGAGGTGGAGCTAATGTCTGTTTTAGTCCAGGGCCAAAGACTAGCACTGGGAGGGTCACTACAGTTCTAGGAACCCTTCCATATTCAAATAGGTCTAACTTGTAGTCCAGGTGCTTCACAATATTAGTACCAGTGACCTACTCACAAGGATCAGTAGTTACATCTTCTGTTAGAAGACCAGTGACTTTGGCCTGACTTCTCAGTCTGAGTAACTCACTCCTTGGGCACAGAATAGTCCATTGTTTGGTGGCCCATCTCTCCTTGACCTCCAACCACTGGTACTCACATCAGGGATGAATGGATTTTGTTAAAACTGGCATGTGTTTTATAAATTAGCAGATGACTTTAGTTTTGCATCTGGTCATTGATGGAAATGGATTATCTAAGAATTTCATTTGTTTGCAAGTGCACATCAGCGCTAATGCACGATTGCACAAACCCATCCCCAGATTTAAAATTCCATGGAATCAATGTGGCTCAGAAAAGGTCAGTACAGTACAGAATCCACAGACTGAATTCACAGAAATCCAAATTTACCTGAATCCATCGCACATTAGACACTCCTAGTTGGCAGTGAATTGGTTATATGAGTCACACCATAAAGGGATATCTGCATATAATGTGGAAATCTGTATGTGGATGTGGCTGATTTCTTTTTAATCTGTCCTCTCTCCTCTCCTTCCCCAAATTGGACTATGCTCAGCATAGTGATCCATTAGTGATCCATTAGTGTTTTCATCCCGGCCTTATGGATGCTTTTACTAGTACAACATACTGGGAAATGGATAAACCTTGAATAATATTTTGGACTGCATGTGCAGAAGAGAGTGAGGGAGTCCATGCTTCGGGTGATGTTACAGATTCTTCCCAATATGCATTCATGGCTTTTGGCCTGCCAGTGGATCAGTGGATGTAGGGAGGAGGAGAATCACATTTTCCCTGTGACAATTGAGATTAGGAAAATGTGATTTCCCCATAACTGATGAAGCTTTTAAATGGGAATACTTTAGCTCGTAGGAGGAAATGTACCTGAATCCATCGCAAAAGGAATGAGTCTGTATTGGAAAAGAGGATTCTTTGGGCCAGTTTGAATTTGACACCTACCCACACCTATGCTAGAGATATACAAGAACTGAGTTTGTTTGCAAATCGTGTGATTATTTATTTATTTATAACATTTCTATACCATTTCTATTTGCACAATGACTCTTAGGACAGTTTGCAATATATTAAAATTTTAAAACATATACTAGCACAGACACTTAAAAAATCACAGGATAAAATCACATGAATTAGAAGAAAATATAAAAGCAAAATATAATCTAGTAGGAATAATTATAAAATTAATGGAATTAAAATAGATTAAACAAACAGAAAACGCCAATGTCATTTAAAATAAATAAGATAAAACTGGAAAGCAATAGATACTGTGAAAATAAAAAAGGGTTTGTCCTGGCACTGAAAGGTGCATGGTGTTGGCACCAGGTGCACCTCTCTGGGGAGCTGGTCCCATAACCAAGGGGCCATGTTTGAAAAGGCCCTTCTCCAGGCAGTCACCTTCTTTATGTCCTTCACTGCAGGCTCCCAAAGGAGCTCTACTGATGACCAAAGGGTCTGGGCATATATAAAAAACATGCATTTTTCCAATCCAAAATGCTCACTAATCCCATTCAAATGAAACTTAAAAGAGTACAAACATATATGGGAAATGAAGTAAAGTGAGCTTACTTCAAACTATCTGCCCATTCACAGAAATCACTTGTTCACCTATCCTTAACACCTGCACAGGTATGGCCAGTGGACAGGGCTACTCCCAGACCCACCGAGATGCTCCACGCTTGATTGATGCGGCCTTCTGCACAACAATGGCATCCATCACTGGTGTGGTTCACAGAACCTATGAAACTTTTTCCAACTTGCCTTAATGGCACGGATATGCAGTGTCCATCTCCCTCTGCCCCCACATGGAGCTTCCCCTGGAAGAAAAAGGACAACACTGGGCATATCATGAGTAAGACTCACTGGAGAAGACAATATGCCAGGAAAAGTCAAGAGCAGAAGAAAAAAGGAATACCAACCAAGAGATGGACCGATTCCATAAAGGAAGTCACAGCCTTGAGTGTACAAGAGCTGAGCAGGACTGTGAAGGAGAGGATGTTTTGGAGAGCTTTCACTCATTCACAGGATCTCCATTACTCAGAGATGACTTGATGTTGTTGTTGTTGCTAGTCGTGAAGTCGTGTCCAACCCATCGCGACCCCATGGGCAACATTCCTCCTGACCTTCCTGTCCTCCACCATCCCCCGGAGTCCACCTAAGCTCACGCCGACTGCTTCAATGACTCCATCCAGCCACCTCATCCTCTACCATCCCCTCTCCCTTTGCTGGCAATCGTTCCCCGTATCAGGCTCTTCTCCAGGGAGTCCTTCCTTCTCATTAGGTGGCCAAAGTTTGAGTTTCATCTTCAGTGCCTGGCCTTCTAAAGAGCAGTCAGGATTGATCTCCTCTAGGACTGACCGGTTTGATCTCCTTGCAGTCCAAGGGACTCGCAGGAGTCTCCTCCAGCACCAAAGGATTGAGGCCTTTGAATTGTGGTGCTGGAGGAGACTC
>NW_025336481.1:41119962-41152370 GCF_004798865.1 Varanus komodoensis | reverse complement strand
TTTGAGTTTCATCTTCAGTGCCTGGCCTTCTAAAGAGCAGTCAGGATTGATCTCCTCTAGGACTGACCGGTTTGATCTCCTTGCAGTCCAAGGGACTCGCAGGAGTCTCCTCCAGCACCACAATTCAAAGGCCTCAATCCTTTGGTGCTCAGCCTTCCTTATGGTCCAGCTTTCACAGCCATACATTGCAACTGGGAAAACCACAGCCTTGACTATACACACTTTTGTTGGCAGGGTGATGTCTCTGCTTTTTAGTATGCTGTCTAGATTTGCCATAGCTTTCCTCCCCAGGAGCAAGCGCCTTTTAATTTCTTGGCTGCAGTCACCGTCTGCGGTGATCTTGGAGCCCAGGAAAATAAAATCTGTCACTACCTCCATTTCTTCCCCATCGATTTGCCAGGAATGACTTGATAGCACATAGCAACAACCACGTGACAGCATAGGATGACGTAGCTGGCAGCTCTGCCCAGAAGTGATCTCTTGGCTCCTGGTGTGCTTGTAGGCATGCACCCACCAGGAGCAAATCATCTTTCTGGACCAGAGCAGAGTTTGGAAAACAAACTACCAGTGACCAGATGCTGAATGCCAGTGCTTTTTTCTGCTGTTTTGATCATGCTGTTGTTTATTGCAATTTACTTTGCCATTATTGCTTGTATGGGAAAAAGGAACATGGCTGAATTCCAGCTCAAACCACGGCAGTTGCTGAGTCAGAAATACCATTCCGGCTTCAACTTTTCCCTACAGCTGATGAACTTCTCCTTCCAAACTAGGACACTTCTATCTGATGGCATTAACCATAAAATCCCCCATTTCAAGCCTATGATATCCTGAAGGACAACGGCTCATTTCATTTCTTATCAAGAAATCAGGCAGATCCGTCATATTTCCCGAATCAAATGACATTTTCAGGAAAATTCATTTGAACCAAAAATGAGGTTTCCTCTCCACAGACTCCAATTAGTTTAAAAATGGGTTTTCCCTGATGAAAATTCTTGAAATAACTGAGCTGTGTAAGGGGAAAAAATCAATATATCTATATATGTATATAGATATATATGTACACACGCAGCTGACATATCCCATCAAACTAAATAAATCTTTAATTTTGGCCATCAGTTTTAATAGTGAAATACCCCAATGGCCTTTTCTGGCCATCTATTTTCTCTCTTTCTCTGCCCTGCTGCCATCACTCTGTCTATTCCTGCGAGAGACCATGTGCTCATTTGCTCCCTAAGTACACAAAATTAACTGCTTATCTGTTGATCTTCTCACATGATCCTTTAAGAATCTTTTCTCTCTGCATGTGTGTCCAATGCTGCTTTTGCCTTCAGAGGAAGCCGGGGAAAATCTACCCTCTTGTCCTTCATTACATCCTCATAGGGGGCCTGAGCCTAATTAAATTGCTCTTGAAGACAAGAAAGGATGGATTTCCTCATTCCGTTCTCCCTTGTTACCCATTTAAGTCTACCGAGGTTCAGTCACTGCATTTTACTTCTATTCCTCCCCACCCCCAAAAAGATAAAACCCTAAAGAAGGGAAGGAAGACAAATGAAGGCAGAATGATAAGGGAAGAAAGCATTTTTTTTTTTAGAGTATTAAATATATTCAGACTACTGGTGTAAAATTTGGAAACAAGCAAAAAAAGAATAAATGCCAGATTCAACAAGCAAAAAGTACAAAGATGGGAGGATTCGAGCTACTATCTAATGGAAGAATTACAGTTTTGTTTTATCATGGTAACGGGACCCCAATCCTCTCAAGGTTTTCAAGAGCAGCCTACTTTTAAAATACTGATTGCCATTCCCTGCCTCTTCCTACTAGACCTCACTGCCAGTGAGTGATGTGATGTGAATTGTACATCCTTTATTCTTTTCCCTCCTTTCCAAAATAGGGTTTCTCTCCATGTGACTGGCAATGCATTCCGCAACCCTTGTCTCTCTCAAACGCATGCCTTCACTTAATCCCTTAGACTTCAGTTTTCTTACTACCTCCAGACATTTCCTATTTGTCCTCCAAATACTTAAATCTTCCCAATCTTCTGCATTTTTGCTGGTGGTGGTCCTGGCAGGGCAGTGGTGTTTTTCCTAATTAAATAAAGAGAGCGCTTTTCAAGAGGGGTTTCAGTCAAGTAAGATGGATAAGCATTTCTGAAGACAAAGAAAAGCCAAACAAAAACTTAAACCTAAACCAGTGCCCCCTTCCCGCATCTTGCCTATAAGATCTCTCATCTCCCCTCCTAGACTGAGCCAACATCTGTACTCTGGGCCTGATTTCCCCACTTTTCTTTCTTTCTTTCCTCCCCCTTCCGCATTAAGATTAATGAGGGAGGCTTGGGAAATTAAGCATGAACCAGGTCTGTTAATGCAGCTTATGCTGAGGGGTGTGTTTGTCTGTGGGGCAATGGTGGTGAAGGAAGAGAGAAGGGAAAGGTGCCCCCTTTGGCTCGACAGCTATTGATCACTCGCGGGGGTTACTGGGGAGGCGGCACCGCCGGCGTGCTTCAGGGGAGCTGCGTGTGCATGCATGCGTGCACACACACGTGTGTGCACAGAGAAGAAGCGTGTCTGCGCGGGAACGCTTCGGCTCCTCCAAACACCCCTGTCCCCCGCGTGAGCTGCAGGGCCATCCAAGGCCTTGGAAGAGCTGAGCAATTAGACTCCGAAGGTCATGCGCAGTTGTTGCAATGGGGCGGTTGGGTGCAGGCTCCCCCCTCGCCTTTTTTGCAGCCCCCCTCTTGCCTTCCCCCCACACGTCTCTTTTCAAGAGGGGATGGAGCCTTCTCCTCCTCCATCATCACCCAAGCCCCAAACACATCTGAGGAATCCACTCAATTAAATCCCTCGCAGCTCCACCTGGTTCCTGAGTGAAAGGTCAGTGGAGTCTGGGAAGTGGGGCTGGGGGTGGGCGGCGGGCAGAGAGGGAAGGGGAGCGAGCACCGCGCGAGGAGAGCCGGGCTGCCTCCGCGCCGCTTCGCCGCTGCCTCTCGCGCGGCCTCTTCCTCCCTCCTCCCAGCCCTCCTCCCTCTCCTCTTTTCTTCTCTAATGATACCCAATGGTCAATCACTCCCCAGCAGTGCTAGAGATGCCCCGAAGCATCATTGTGGTCGGGAGCGATCGATCGGGTTCCTTAAAAAAAAAATGAGGAGGAGATGATAATGATAACCCGTGGACATAATGTCAGTGAGTTTGCTGGGCCTCTTGGAGGCCGCTCACCTCTCCGTCTGCCAGGGCCTACGAGAAGCTTGGAGGGGCCCGAGGAAGGCTTCCCCCCCACTGTGCCCACTTAGCCCTGCCTTAAAGACAGCTAATTAGACCACGAGCGCCTCTCTTTGTTTACACTGGTGGGGTGAGGGGTGGACATGGAGGAAAGAGTATATATGTGTGAGACTGAGAAAGAGAGAGAGGGAGATTCAGGCTATGGAGGATCAAAACCCCTCTTTCTATTGCAGGATTCCTCCAAGTTTTCTGATGAAGGTAATTATGCAGAGGTGGGTAGTTGGTGTAGAAGAGGTGGGCGGCACGAAGGCCACACTGCCCACAGAATTGGGTGGCAGGCTCCTGGCTTGGCTCGGCTCGGCTCGGCCTGGCCGTGCAGAAACATTTGGGTGGCACTGGGCAGTGTCAAGAGAATGGCCCACTCCGGGGTCCAGGGGATGGAAAACAGCTCTAGGACCCCTTAGGGTTGCCCACCCTGGTGTATCATGTG
Organism: Varanus komodoensis; assembly: GCF_004798865.1. NCBI lineage: Eukaryota > Metazoa > Chordata > Lepidosauria > Squamata > Varanidae > Varanus > Varanus komodoensis. Next base: position 41,148,665 of record NW_025336481.1, on the reverse strand, counting down.
ACGTGCAAGCAACTGAGGGAAGGAACCATCAGCCAAGAAGTCTCTAGCTCATATCTTGTCTCAGCCGTGACGTCATTCCATGCTTTCAGCTTACCCACTGCTAAATTTGTCTGCAGTGTTGGGCTAATGAGACGCTTCAACCACTGTTGAAGCCCCTTTGCTACAGCTCACCCCTGGCCTCACCTTAGCAAACATTTTTCTCCATTCCCCAATCAGGGCAAGGCCAGGGGACACCCCCAGCCCCAACCAAACTACTGTTACTCCAAGTCCTTCTGGAAAATTAAAATGGTACTCAAGCAGGGAAGAAGGAAATGCCATTTTAATCTCCAGGGCATAGTGGGAGATTAAAATGTTGTCTCCTGGCCATGGCTACCTGGCACTGAATGGAGCACTCTTTATGTTGCTTCCTCTGGTGGACACCAGCACCACTTAGGGATGTCGGAGAAATACACAATGGATCAAGTAACTGTGGATGACTATGAATCTACCCTGCAGCATCAGCCACAGAAGGCTTTTTCCAGGTCACACAATTTCCATTGATTTGCAGACTCTTTTTATTGTTCCTTCTTCTGTGGCAGGCCTGTGAAAATTTGCAGTTGTGCTAACATGCATTAGCACAGGGATGCGCTTGCTGTGATGTGCGTTAGTATTAAATGTACTTGTGCAAATGGGGCAAGATGTTTGTGCATCCCTTAAAAAAATCAGATTCGGTCGAGGAGCAGAGGCCAGACTGAAAGACACCCACCAATCTGCCAAATGGAGTGGATTGCATGAAATCCATCCCTTCCTACCACCAAGAGGCACACTTTCGTATGGGGCCTGGAGAAGACAACCAGCAGTCCCCACCCAATCTCCTGTCCACAGTACCACTGACACATCCGTGGGCTTCTTCTGTCCTCCCCCTCTCATTTGCACTAATGCCCCATGGAACGGCAGGCATATGGAGGGCACTGCTTCTTTTCCTCCCTTGTGCCCCTGTTTGCATGCTCAGAGAGGAAAAGTGAACTGGCGGCAACAGCCAGAAGAAGCAGAAGCAAATCCAAGACTCTGGTCATTGGCCGTGGGCCCCCTGCTGTAGAAAGGGCCTTGAAAGATGCCCCAAAGTACCCATCCTTGACACCAACCCTGCCGGAAACGCTAATCTTTAGCTGGCAGGACCTGCAATTGCCCTCCAATGAGTGCATTCAGTTCTGCTGTGATTGATGGGTTCAGTGACTCACAAGAGCCCCTGCTGATTATCCCTCCGCATGGAAGAACCAGGTTGATCTGCGTGTTCCCATATCAACATCTCTAGCCAGAGAACTGAGTATTCAAAAGCCAGATGATGGCCAAGGGAGAGCCCAAGGTTTCTATTATCTGTATGAGGCCTGGTCAGTGCAGAGGCTTCATCCTGTTGGTGCATATTTGTGTCCAAAGAGATGTGGTTACATGCATGTCCCTTCACAGACTTTTTCAAGAATCAGTGTTAAATTAGACGCTCTTTAAAATGAATAGGCCCTTGAAAGCAAAGTTGTTCTTTTGAGGTGGGGGAAACTGTAATGTAGAACATGGAATGAAGGTAAAGTTTTCCAAAAGTCTTGAGGGAGTCTCAGGAAGCATCTTTTAATTTGACTGGTGCAAGGAAGTCCATGGGAGTTAGCAAAAGAATCTTTCCCAAACAGCTTCACATCTGGGGAACACACCTGGACTCACACCGCTTCTGGTTTTGCCCAAAGCTCAGTGAAACCCTGTCTCACTGAGTCTCCTGTGTGTGTCAAGAAAAGAAGGGGCAGACTCTTGTGCTCAGCACGAAAAGAGAGACACCATTAGCCTATGAAAGAGAGTTATTAGGCAGAATGAGGAAGATGAGAGCCAGAATCTCTTGGCTGAGATGAGAATGACTTTGTCCATTCACAGACTCTCAGCCCAAGCTACCTCACAGGGTTGTTGTTGTGGAGGAAAGATTGAGAGCAGAAGGTAGAGAATGGTGTAAGCCACTTTGAGTTCATTGTAAGAAAAAAGTGGGTTATAAATCAAATAAATAAATTATGGGGCACTCGGAGGAGAGAAGAAGGTCCCACTTCATGCTAGGCATTAGCAGAAGAATTAAATGTATGGTTCATCCATTCATTTCTATATTGCGCAAGAACTGAGCTCTCTGGGCAGCTGAGGAAGATTAAATCCCTAAAAATGCATTATTTATTTATTTATAGCATTTTTATGCTGCCCCCATCGCAGAAAGCCTCATGGCGGCTTACAAAGAAGAAAAACAACATAAAATAACATAAAAAATTTGGAGGATCTCGGCAATAGTTTAAAACCAACAAATAAAAACAACAATTAACAATTAAAATATCGTTTAAATAAAAAGGTCTTGGCCTGGCGCCGAAAAACAACGATGGCGCCAGGCGGACCTCTCTGAGGAGCGCATTCCATAGGTGGGGCGCCAACACAGAGAAGGCCCTCCGCCAGGTACTCACCCTCCTAATATCCTTCACAGCGGGCTCCCGGAGAAGGGCCTCCTCCGCCGATAGCATTATGATAGCATAACATAATATATAATGGCGCAGTGTATACCAACATATAATAACATGTGTCTCAACCTGGTGCTGGAAAGATGATCGTGCTGGTGCCAGGTGAGCCTCACTGGAGCAAGAGGTCCATCGTGGCATGCCTGCCACGGGACCCAGGCAGAAAGCGTGGTCTGTCTCTTGTGCTCAGCTCATTTCTCTATTACTGGAGTCGACAGAATGCCTGTGGACATTCCAAATTCTGCCAAGGGGCCCCTGCCAAGGGGCCCTTCTCCTCCCTTAAGACAGTCCTTTCTTACTGCTGGGATGTATTCCTGAAAACTGAGGTTACAAGAATCATTTGGGCCTTGGGGCCCAGACTTTGTCGCCAGTTTTGGGACCGGTTACTTGTCCTTGGCCACGGCAGCCACTTTGTGTTGGTTGTGCTCGGACCAACTGCTCAAATTGCCAGATGTGCTTGGCTCCCCAGAGCTGCCTACTCTTGCCCTAAACGTTCGCACACGTGATGCACCCAGAGGAAAGCAGGGCGTTTCAGCTCATGATGAGTATCTCAAGAAGATGCCAACTGCCAGAACAAAAGGTGTGGTTGCCACTCATACCCTGTAACCACGTTTGCAAATTCATCATTGGGCTTATGCCCACTGTAATAAAGGTCTGAAAAAAGCCCCATAAGGAAACAGCCATACATACCTAGTAGCTGATCCTCCTGGATTCATTCATGCCATTCACATAATATGTTTGCAATGCACAGCTGTGTCAGCATCTGGGGCAGGACTCCCCCATGTGGTCCTTCTCCCTGCCCATGCAATCAGTGAAATTGTGAGGTGTGTTTGTGGGGGGTGGGTCTTTGCTTTGTTTTGGGGGGGTCATTCTGTGTTGGATGATGCAAAAAATTAATTGGGGGTCAGTTTAGGATTGCCCGAACCTGCAGAAAAGCCCTCTGCTTCTGTTCTTTGTACATGAAGTGGAAATAGTAGCAACCTATTTCGCACAGCAGTTGTATAGGCAAAATGTGAACATGTACTGCAAATTGCAGATATGTAGATGATCCCCACATGGAAAAGAAAACTAGATCTGCATACACTTAAGATCCAGGAAATTACAGACAGGTCACTCTGACATCAGTCCTGAGGAAGATGCTGAAAAAGGAGTCAATTGGTAAGCAATTTGATAACTATGCAGTGGCTAGTAGACACAGCACGGAGCTTTGAAAATGGACCCTTCCAGATTTATCTCTTTTTCCTTCCTTCCTTCCTTCCTTCCTTCCTTCCTTCCTTCCTTCCCCTTCCAACTCAAAATATAAGGTTAGTGAAGTGTGAAAATGCAGTGACCATTGCCCTAGATTTCACCAAAGCATTTAAGCAAATTCCATCATGATATTTTGGTATTTGTTTGCTTCCTTTCAGCATTTCTGGGCTACCGCTCAAAGTAGAATCCCTCCCATGAAGGTGCACGATCATAAAGCTAATTAGCAAGCCCAGTTGCTACCTGGGGGGGGGGGGGGCGTCAGTGGCACTGCTCTTCTGGATACAGCCTGGCATGGTGAGGTGGGGTGTGAGCTCTGAGCTCAGATTGGAGGACTTTGGTTCTTGGACTCCCAAGCTGTCCTACGTTCCCACAGGGGATGTCAGGCGACCACCAGACTGTCTCCGAACAGAACTTTTTAAAAGAAGGACCTTCTAATCCCAAGGGAAGAGCCACCATGAAGTAAAGACTTCGAGTTTGGAGGGTGTGTGTGTGTGTTGTAGCAGACTGCTTTTTACAGACTAACCAATCCTACACCAATAATGCCCATTCTGCCTCCCCCGACACTCCATCCCTCAACACTCAGGATTTTCCATTGTCATTTTATTTTCTGCATCATTTGATGAACAAAGCTTCTATTTTCCTCGACTCCCATTAAACTATTTGATGGTGCCTTTTATTTTGTATTATAATTGGGAAAGCAATCATGTGATAAATGCATGTTTGTTGTGGAATAAAGCAAGCAACAATGGAAACAGCCTGATCGTATAGCTGGAGACAGTAGCGACCGGCATTTGGGAAACTGGTGCTTTCTCACAGTGCTTGTTTATTTCCAGAGCTCCTGAGCACAACCTCAGCAATGTTTCTTTTTAAATTTTAAGTTTCTTGAGTTACAACAATAGAGAAATATCATCATCATCTCCTACATAGCACTGTTCTTAATCAAAGCAAACTTCACTAGTAAACTTCTCAGGAGTCCCGTGCAACAGACCAGTCACGTTAAAAACAAATTATAGATTAATGGTTGAAATTAGGAGAGGGTGGACACTGACTGTGGAGCACATGCTGGACATGAAATTTGAACTAGCAACTTCTCAGAGAAACATTTCATTCTTTCAACCACTCTGCTTCACAAGTTTTAAATCACTGTTTGATAATCCTGTCAGTCTGATAGATGTTAGAATTGGTAATAGGTAAATGAGTTGTCCAAGATCATTAAGTGTAAGGACTTTTCATTGGAGACCAAGACCAAGATTATCCAGACTGTTGTATTCTGATCACTAAGTATGGATGTGAAAGCCAGACCGTGAAGAAAGTGGCAGGAGGAAAATGGACACCTTCAAACATGGTGCCAGAGGAGAGCCTTACAGGTAACCTGGACTGACAGAAAGGTGAACTAGTGGGACCTAGACCTTGCCCTAGAAGCAGATAAGGAAGCACAGTCTTGAGTTTTCAAGAGCTTAGTAGGACCCTGAAGGATAATGGCATTTTAATTCATAGGATTTTCATTCATAGGGACACCATAAGTAGGACATTATTTGACATCCAGTAACAATAAGATGAGTTGTCCTATTTCTGGTGGCAGACTCTGGTTCTGACACAGGTCAGGAAGTCTACCATTTCAGGTAGACCTGACCAATATTTCTGGCATATTCAGGAGGCCAAAGGGGTCAAAAGAAACTGTCTTCTGAAACCTGGAGGGATGGGAGAAATTCTGTATTTTTTAAGTGAGGGGAGGGTTTAGCTTACTTTATTTGCATATTTCTCAAACTGATATAAGGATTTTCCACAAGAAATACTGTTCAACATGGCTAACAATATAGTAATGGATTAATGAAGTGTTTATCCCACCTTTCCACTAAAACCAGTGCTCACAGCAACTAAAATTAAAAGAGAGCTGCACTGATAAACATTAAATCTCACTGAATAAAACCATATTTTAAAAGTTCGATAAAACCTTTTTAATGATAAAGAATTAGCCGCATGTACCACATGCACAGACGATGCGAAATGCCTCCACTGTCCCCTTCTCTCTTCAAAACTCCTCTTGAGTTTGCTCAGATCTTGTGTCGGCTGAGACGGCTCCTCACAGCTCTGCAGCAATCCCTGCTGAGTGGAGCCCCACTACCCATGGAAACAGCGGGCTCCTTAGGGGTAGCCAGGTGGTCTGCATAGGGCAGTCCTCTACTTTGGAGAGTTTGTCAGAAGGCAGTCCTGCATTCAGAGGCATCCTCTATTTGAAGAGGGGCCTATTCCAGATCTAATTCAAAATCAGCAAGCCAGAATGAGAAAAAGCAGGGATCCGGAAGAAGTCAATCAGCAGTTCCCAACCAGACACAAGACTTAGCTGTGCAAACGTCACCTAAGCACGCTTCTCCCGCACAGTGAGATATGTTATATTTCTACTTAAAACATAGTTACCATTTCTACATTTGTAAACACAAAAATACACAAACTTACACACGCAAAAACTATGCAAAGCTTTGTCCTCTTTTTCTGGCAATATGTGAGTAGACACCTTGGAAACCTTAATTTGGGATCATTTGAGGTCCAGTCTAAGGACTGATCTTCTGGGATGACATGTTCTCATTAGGCTCAGGTGGGGACAGCACTATAGGAACAGTCCAGGAAATGACATTTTGTGCATAAAGTCCTCTCTGCAGAGCCTGATGAAACCTGCCGTAATTCATGGCATGTGTACTGAGCAGCCTCTTCCAAAGTGCCACCCCAAACACCCACTGATCATTCCCTGCTCTCTTGCATGGGCAAGTCAAGGCTACAGCGTTCAGGCTCTCAAATGTGAAGTGAGAATCTAATAATGACCCACAACCCCTCACTTGCCAATGAACCTCAATGACCAAATTACGGTGAGAAAAGAGGAAACCTCAATACAGTTCACAGACCTCACTTGCTCCCCATCCCATAATTTTAGCCAATTTTTATTTATTTATATATTTAGGATATTTGTATGCTGTCCTTTGCAAGAGCCTCAGGACGGCTTACACAAATAAAATACAAATATCTAAAATGACATAAATAAATTAACAAACCACTCTGGTTGCAAGTAAAATATGATGATAAAATTCAATATTAAAACTTATTAAAATATTGATTAAATAAAAAGGTTTTAACCTGGCACCAAAAAACATATAATGACGGCACCAGGCAGACCTCTCTGGGAAGCGCATTCCATATATGGGCACCACTGCAGAGAAGGCCCTCCTCCGGGTACTCTGTCTCCTAATATCTTTCACAGAGGGTTCCCAGAGGTGGGCTTCTGCTGCCGATCTCAGGGGCAGGAGGGCAAATAGGGAAGGAGGCGTTCTTTTAGGAATCCTGGTCCCAAGCCATTTAGGGCTTTATAGGTAATAACCAGCACCTTGAATTGAGCCCAGACTTCGATGGGAAGCCAGTGGAGTTGATAGAGGACTGGGGTTATATGAGAATAACGCCCAGTCCCCGACAGCATCCTGGCAGCTCTCTTTTGCACCATCTGATGCACCATCTGAAATTGTGCCCCTTCTACCCACATAGCACCTTCTAATACAAAATATCCCATGGAAAAGGCATAAACGGTAAAGGTGCCAGTCCCCCCTTAAGTCCTAGTAAAGAAGACAGAGGTTGCATCTTGGGAGGGCGCCCCACCACCTCCGCCATTTTGCCAGGATCCAAGCAAACCCTTTAAAAATCCTCCTAACTTGATGCAAAAAGTGGAACATGGTCGCCTAGCAGTATTCCTTTGCTGTCTGAATGCTGAGCATGTGCTCAGGCCCTCTCTGAAGTAATGCCCATGGACCGTGGGAAGCCATACCGAGAGTTCTCCATGGTGCCGCCCAGTCTGACCTACTCTGGACAGCCTGGAACTGAGGATGGGCTGTTTGCTGGTCTTGTGCCACAGGTCAATTTCTTCCATTCCTTGTTCCCCACCTCATGGGCCACAGCCTTCCTGGAAGATTCAAGGCTGGCAGAAGGAGAAGACCTGGTAAGAACCTTAACTTAGTAGTGGCATCACATGGGTTCTACTTTGAACTTTCTTTATCATAGCAGAAAAGAATTTCTTCTCAGAATTATCTCCCATGAATGCCAAAGTTGTTTCTCTCTAGAGACTTGCTATAGGTGGCCACAGATGCTTGATACAGAGTGTGCTAAGGGTCTGAAGATACCTGCAGTAAATACTGTATTATATTTATTAGCTTTACAGTCATGGTATTTAGGATCTGACAGTATTCATTGTTATACCCCATCTGTGTATAAGAGAGGGACACACACACACACACACACACACACACACACACACACTTGTTAAAGGGAAGTTCAAGAAACTCCTTTACACATTCAACAGCCTGTGAAGAGGCCGTGGTAGCAGGAGAAAATGACAGAGCTTCTGCAGCTAAACGGTGATGGCTGAACAGTCCCATTTAGAGCTTCCCTGACATGGGGTTTGGAGAATACTTGCCACTTCGAAATGTTCTTCCTCATGTATTTAGTTTTCTCCATCATGCCAAGGAGGTCAAGAAATTAGCTGATCTTCTTTTCTGTTCTTTGTATTTTGTTAAGGAGAACATCAAGACTGCTTTGCTATACACAAATCGCCTTCTTGATGAGTTGGGTTAAAGAGGCAGCTCCCAAAATGCATGGAATAGAAGCTGCGAGATGATGTACAACTCTAACCTTTTCTCTGTTAAATGGAAACAAATGGGCCTCCTTGTGATGCATCACTGAGCCCCCTCAATAGCTCGTTGTATTTCTAAATACTGTCATGTAACAGTTCCACGAGATTCTTGGAGGAATAAAAAAATTAATCTGCACTGGGGGGAAGCTACCTTCAAGTCTTAAGACTAGCCTTAAGAACGTGTGAGAGGCAGGTAGCCCTTGCTGGAGTCACTCCTCTGTATTTTATTAGCTCATTTAAAATGGTTCTGCCTTGCCTTTGGTTTGCAGATCCATAAAGTATTAATACATAAATAAATAATAAGCAAGGAAGCTAACAAAATTCATTAAACAACATCAACAAACAAAAAGTCAAGTTCTTTTTATCCTGTTTATGGAATATATTTGCACAGTTTGCTAAATTCTTATTTTAAAAATCGAACCAAACAAATACCCACCTGCACCAAAAATATGCTTGAAGCATTCATACCTAGACAATTAAGTATTCAAATCCCTCTGCCTACATAGAGAAATTTGGAAATTTTGCTTTCTGCCACATTAAAAAAAATAATTCCAAGTTGTCCCTAGGGATTGGGAAGGGATGTATTCACTTTTATTTGGTCGGTTTTGATGAAAACCTTTCAATAGCTGAAAATTTCTTCATAACCGGGATGGAAAAAACTTCCTGGAATATTATTTCCCCACAGTTCCCCTTAAGTAGCATCACTCGGATTGTATGGGTTACAGCAGCTCCAGACAGCCACCTGCTGAACACATCTACACAATTGCCAAAGTTCAGGACTCCAAGATAAAGTTAAGAGGCCATAAGGGGGTACTTGAGTGGGGTGGGGTGAATGTAACAGCAGCCATGGATCATTCCATCTAAGTTAAGAAAAAAGCGTATGAGAATCTTCCCTCACCCTCAATTCACCTCAGGTTTAATATCTTGCACCCTCGTAGAAAAGTCATTTTCTGTCCGTTCCTCTACCTGTGTTTTTTTTAAGTGAATAGAGTAATGTTGCAGTAACCACTCTGCTCTGGCAAGGAACTATCTACATGGAATATACATTGTTTGGCAATGCACCTGCTGAATGAGAAGGAAGCCCTAAAGAGTTGCTTGCAGTCTTTCTGACACTAATACATGAAGAGGTGATACCATAATTCAGTCTCTGATTACACCCTTAAGAAATCATGTTGAATTTCCCAACAGGTAAGCATCATGACAAATCTTGATGGCCAATCATAGCTGTAACACAAGATAATATCCGGGATATATCAGTGGTTTGATCTCGATTTCTTACACACACTCTTTTCACAGAAGGGGCTCAAGTTTCTATTACAACACTTATCGGCTAGATCACAGTATACACAATAATTCTATGAGGGGTAAAAATGTGACTACAAATAGACTGTCAGATAGTAACTAGCACATAAAATTTCTGATAGTTATAAATATGGGCTTCGACCAAGCAGGTTTAGGAAACAGCTGTCAGTGCTGAGCCAGGCTGTGCTGCTAGACCACTGCTGGTGTGTGTGTGTGTGTGGGGGGGGGGGGGGATGAGCCACCCCACCTTCCAGATTCCAGACATCGTGTGATCATTGCTTGTTTACTTATTTATTTATCCACTTATTTAATTGCTAAGCTGTGCAATAGCTGAGGCTATCTGTAACAGATAGCCAAAGTTGTAACAAATCCACACAGCTCCATTTTACCTCCATTCAATTCCGTATTGATTGATTTATTAGATTTATATGCTACCTTTTTTTCCTTTCCAGAAACTCAAAGCAGTTTATACCATTGTCCTCCTCCTGCACTCCGGTTTATGATGTTTTGTATTGATGGATTTTATTATGTAAACTGTCTAGAGAGCCATGCAGTTATGAGATGGTATACAAAAGTGCTAAATAAATAATCAACAACCCTGTGAAGTAGATTGAGCTGAGAGTCTGTGATTGGTCCAAAGTCACCCAGTTGGCTGAGCAGGGACTCAAACCCAGATCGCCTGGGTCCCAGTCCCATGCTCTTAACCATACCACCCCTCACTGGGTTGGGCAAAATGAATATTCCGTGTAAAAATCAGAAGAATTTCAAGCCTCATTGTGTCCAGCCAAACCATCGATATTACTGTAGGTGCAAGGGGGTCTCCCAGATTTTCCTGCAACCCTTCCCCAGCCACTCGCCAGCCTTATGTCTTCCTTCGCTTCTCCACCCACCTTCCATTCTGCACCACCAGCACTGAGAAGCAGCCTCCAGTGTAAAGATGGGGTGTGGAGGCTGCCAGGTGGGTAGAAAGGAGCGAGCAAGGACTTGAGTCCATTGCTGCTTATGATGAAAATCCAAGCTGGTGAAGAACTCATAATGCTGTTCTTCATGTGCACATTGAGCAAGATGAGTTACAGCCGGGAAACTGAGGATGTGGCAGCAATTCTAGGCCTGCAGCTCTGGATGGTAAAAGGACTGGCCTTCACTCTGGGAAATCACGAAGGGAGAATAAGATCAGCTCTTTGTATCACATCACTGGTCATGACCCAAAATTGAGGGCCAACGTCATTCATTTATTATTTAGTTCTTCCTTTTGTATATCACCCCATAGCCCAGGGGCTCTCTGGGTGGTTTACAATAAGATATAATAAAGCCGACAGAATATCAATAGAACAAAACAATAATGCAGTACATGCAATTTAAAACAGCACAAAAAATTGGCAATTAGTGGCAGAGAAAAGTAAAAGCAAGGCATGAGGCAATCAAAGATAAAAGCAATGTTAAAAGCCAATTTAGCTACCATAGCACCTGGAAAATGACAAGGTCTTCACCTGGCACCAAAAAGAAAGCAGCAACAGTGCTAGGTGAACCTCCCTGGGGTGCATATTCCGCAGGTAGGGTACAACCAAGGAGAAAGCTCTTCTCTTTTCCATCACCCTCTCACTTCTTTGTGAGGTGGCTCTTGGAGAACAACCTCCATCGAAGATCTTAAAGATTGGGTAGGGACATATGGAGATGTATGGAGAGGAAGACTATCATCGGTGAAGAAGGGCACACAGGCAACAAAGTTCATCTGTATGCAACCTGAAGTACTCACCTTCAGTTTTGAAAGCAAGTTTTCCACCATGACAAATAAAAGCAAGAAACTTTTGTTTAGGGATAAGGTATGAGGCCATTTGCTCTAGGTGCCTACAGTGGAGGGCTGTGTACTGTTTGCCTGCACCTGCCTCTCAGGTGTCTTACCTTTAGCTAGCATTCACCAGAACGCCTGTTTTTGCAGGATCTGCCAGATTCCACAGAGCTCTAGTTCTTGCAGCCATCTGGCTCCCCATACCCACTCCTTCCCTTCCTTCCCTCTCCAGACATTTCACCAGTGTGGAAGAACTCTGCAAAATTGCTGGGGGTCTGCCTTCTGGCTACAGTGTGGCTTGATGCAACGAAACAGACAGGAAGAAGCCTTTAATGATGAGCCCAATCTTTACGAATCTCTCCTCTTCCTTGCTTGGGCCTGTTAAATCGGAGGTTAGTGAGTGCCTCGAGGAGCAAAGGACTCAGAGCGGGTGTCCTTGTCAGGATCAATAGCGCAAACAATTGTGTGCAACCCCTCTTTTTATGCCTGGGGCAACCAGCCACTAAAACCAGGAAGGAAGACAAAACAATAATAATAAAATAAATGGAGAGCAAGCATGTATTTAATTCATTTTTTTATCAAGAATATTTTCCCCCAAATAAAATGGTTGTTGTAAGCCTCTGAGTGGCTGGAGGGTTTTGTTTATATTTTCCATTGAGGAGACTCCCTGATGCCTTTACTTTGCCAGCAGCATGGTAGGGGAAAAACCAAGCAATCTAGCATCTCCCAAACCATTTGGAATATTCCATAGAAAGAAGACTGCTACAGAATGCAGTAAGGCGGCACTTAAAGAACCTTCCATGCTTGCAAAATACTATCTAAATCTCATTCAAGTTACTGGTTATTTTACTCAGACTACATTTGTGTAAAATTCCTGAAAGTTTAGTTTTGCTTTTGTTTTTGGCTGCTAGTCCATGGAATCTGTGTGACTCAAGAAAAGGCAGAGTGCTGGGGAATGCACAGGTTGGATGCATTCAAACCTGAGCTCATTTAAACCATTGCTGATTTCTGTAACATACCTGAGCTGACCCTGAGTGGACTTATTGGTATGGTCATTTGGTGCCTCAAATGGGTCCTTTGGCATAGCGTCATCCTGAACCCCAAGATGCCATGCAAGGGGACATGGTCTGGGCAGCCTGGGGACCTACAGCATGTGTGACAGCAACTCAGAAACTTCCCTTATTTGCGGCTTCCTATGAAGTTTGGGAAGGAGTCACCTAGCTGGTGCACCCCATATTTGCTACTGGAGAACAGAAGCCCTTCTGTACTGAGTTTCATATTGGCATGATTCCTATATTCCAGGAAGTAATGCTTCCCATTATGGCTTGAGAACAGGTATGGGGGAAGTTTTGGTAAGCCATGCACAGAGAGAGAAAAGAGTTATCATGCCAAACCTTGTAGGTCTACTCCAGAAACAATCATAATACATCCCCAAAGAACACCTTAATCTCACTGACAGTTGCCTAAATTCCTATGAACAGATCAGACCAGTGGTTCTTAAATTCTAGTCCAGTTAAGCTTACAGCTCTTTATCTCCAGCTGCTAAATTCCATTAAGAAAAGAGCTAAAAATATGCTCGACACTTTAGCCCTAATTCTCCCCCTCACCCACCCACACCTACATCCACACAGGTGTGTGCACACACCGTCTGCTTGAGCAATCGCACCGATGGTACAGGCATGCTATGGGATGAATGATGGGGAATGGAAGCAGAGTGCACCATCTCAACCTAAGAAATCCAGATTCATGCAGAAGTCTCATTTTGGGTGCAGGCATCAGGGTTCGGTCTCATGAGAGCCTCCGGGGCTGGTTTTTTGAAGGCATGGGATGGGCAAGGCTTTAACCGATGCACATACAGAGAAGGGATGCGTTCAAAGGTATCATGAGTTGCATTCTTGACACATATCACTATTTGTACCACTTTGAAGAACAAATTGTTTATTTATTTATTTATTTAAAACTTTTTAAGACCATCCCTTGCCATAGTCTTGGGATGGTTTAACAGTAAGACAAAGGAGAATAATAAGGCTGAAGCAGATATCTCCTGCAGTAGCAAAGCCACCAATTGAAATTCTGTCATGCAAACTTCAAATTCGTTTGTTTAAAACATTTGTATGCCGCTTATAATGCCACAGCACCTCTGGGCAGCTCACAATCATAAGATAAAAACCACAATAAAAACTTACAACAATTTAAAAATACAATACTAATAAAATACAGATAAAAATACAAAACAAAGGTTGAGTGGCTTCAACTATTAAAATGTTTTTTTTTTAAGTGAAGATCTTTGCCTGGTGCCGAAAAGAAGGCACCAGGCAAATCGCCTTGGGGAGAGCATTCCAAATATGGGGAGTCGCTGATGCAAATGTAACCCTTGCATTGGAAGTGTAAACTTTCCCAGCGACTGCTCCTGAGCTCTTGTGCCTATGAAACATCTGCTTTGTCACGGAGCAACGGGTGCAAGTTATGGACCAATTGTGCCAATGTGCTGCCACATCCTGCATCATTGCTTCTGAATCATGCAAGAAATATAAAATTCCCACCCACATTATCAGACTTCCCTCACACAGAATGCGAGGGCCACCGGCATGCATGCATGCAAGCGCACATGCACATATGAGAGGTATCTGAATGAACATAGAAGGAAGCGCCATCACATGGATAGACAGTGTTATATATTCCTTGCAGCAGCTTCAGCACAGCTGCAAAGGTTTTGGCAACCACCCCAGGCTTTTGTAAAGGAGAACATTATGCACACGCACAAAGAGAAAACAGAGGGAAGGATTTCTTTATTTTCTTTGAGACTGCTATTTAACGCTTGCCAGGGGAAAGGCTGTCATTGACAGAATTACTGAGATCATGCCTGCATGCACGCGCTCACGCGCGCACACTTATAAATATGATCAGCAAAAACGGAAGTAAACATGCTTACGATTATTAGCTTGGAAGTGTCTGATAATTGTAGAAGGCCTTGGGCAACAACAAAGCCCAGATCTCTGGTCCTCGCTGCAGATCTTGTCTTAACTTGTCTTTGTTAGTGCAAGTGAAAAGGTTAATGCTGTTCTTTTCCGTCAACACAGAATGAGGCGAGGTGGCACCTTTGAAATCTAAACTAACCCACCATGCAGCTGACATGAGCGCTGGGAGAATCATGTGATCTGCAAGTTTTCTGCCAGAATAGGAGTGCCGATTAACCATGCACTGGCTGGGTGTATGGTAAAGAATGGGGTGAGGGCTGGAGTGGGGGAGAACAGATTGCTTTTAGTTTGCTTAGCACAGGGTAAGTTTCACTGCTGTCTGCAAACAGCATATTGAGATGTCTCCATCACAGACTAGCCATACGGGCTTCATCTTGCTAGTTAAAATGGATGCCAAGAGATGGTACACAATAAGGACAGCCCTGGCTGGCATTTCTAAGGTTCATTTAAAGCAGGAGAATCAGATCACTTGTTGTTCAATACCAACTTGGAGTGGGAGAACACACTGACTAAGCCCTGATTTAGAAAGGAACCCTGCAATCAGGCAGCACGCGAGGAGAAATCTCCGGGTGACTAGCAGCTTTTGCTCCACCAGATAGCACGAGCAGAGCCCTTCCTGGCCTTTTCTTCGCACCCTCGCCCACGCACTCCCCACCGAGCAGTGCCAGCTCCTTCCGTTCTGAGAAACACAGAGGAATATGGAAGCGGTGGCAAGGCGCTGCGTGTGGGCACTGGATGTGGGCACTGAATCCGCCAGCAGCGGACGAGAGGGCAGAGCTGGAAGAGGGAACAGGAGTGGCAGTGGGGGAATGGGAGGTCAGGCAGGGCCAGTGCTGCGTGGAGGCTGGAAGGAGGCTCTGTCTGCATCGCCAGCGCACTGGAGTGGGCAAGCCCTGTATCCTCAGGTGGCTTCCCCTGCATCTGGGAAATTTTGTGTGTGTGCATGCATGCATTTGAACCAGTGAGGGCGCTGCATTGTCAGAAGCCACCCTCCACCCACCTTCCATCCACCTGGCTGAACTTGGACCAGAGTTGTTCTTGGGACGTCAAAGCGTGGGCAGCTGGATGCTTGAAGGAAGGAGGGGACAAGGCCCTGTGGCCACTGGTTACTAAGGGAGGGGAGACTTGCAGAAAGCCACCTGGGAAACTGGGAGAGGACAGGGAGTGGCTCACTGGAGAAGGAGGAGGAAGTGGAGAGACCACAGCTGGGATGAGGAATGATGCGGAGAAGAACAGGAAGAATTAGGGAGGCCTGTCGTGCAACCCACTGGGGATGGAGATGGGTGGAGGGGCTACGTGAAAGGGTTTGGGGTGATCCGGAAAGAAATAGAAATGAATTAAGTGAGTGAATCATCTATGTTGGGGTTGTCAGTGAGAGGGTCAGGAAAGATAAAGGGTTGGTTCTGGGCATTAAAGAGAACTGTGGGTTCTAAGGAGAAAGCTGGGGAGTGGCTGCTGGGGTGATTGCTGGGACCTTGAGAAGGAGTGGAGTGAATGGGATACCAGCACTGAGCGTATGTTTCTGCCCCACGTGCCTGCTGGCATAAGCCTATGCTGTAATGGGTCAAGACCTGAAGTCTTTATTTATTTATTTATTTATTTATTTATTTAGCAAATTTCTATGCCGCCCCATTCGCCGAAGCCTCGGGGCGGCTCACAAATCTATCAATTAAAATATTATACAATAAAAATATAAAACAAGACCTCACTTATCCAGGATGGCACAATGGACATGGAGGAGGCATGACCAAGATCTGGATGAGCAGAAAGGGAGGAGCTAGTCTCTCCCAATTGTGCTCACTGGGGCACTTTGTTTGGCATCAGAGTAGACCTGAGAGCTGCTGTGGTGTTTCTGTGCTCTAAAAGCATTCTAGCCCTCTCCACTGGCTTCCTCTTCATCTGATTAGTGGATTGGCCTGTTGACCTCTTTTGCTGGGCCAGTGGCACTGATTGATGATTCTGTGGGTATCTCCTACCTCTGATGGACCCTCAGGTGTGCAGCTGATTACTGAGATGCTTGGTTTTGGAGATGATGGTTAACGTGTGCTGAGGGCACCTTGTCTGCGGCAGGTCAGGATTTCATGGTCTGTATGACAACCATGGTACCACCCCAATATATCATCTGCCCATTGCATTAAGCTGGGCACACTCTAGACCTGGAGGGGTTTTGGCCGGGCATGGCACGAGAGTTAGAAGTGACTCGGTCTTTTTGTCTTGTTCATATCACTATCTTTTGAAATTTAGGCTCTCAGACTTTGGACTTTGCCAGGGGAAAAGATGGTTGGGCCCCAGAGGCTCCTGGATCAAGATCTAGAGGACTTCAGGCTGGTTCCTAACTAAGAAGGTTGGTGGTCCTGCCAAAATCCTGGTCAGTCTCTGAAACACGGAGATGATCTGGGCAATGGATACAATTACTCCTTAGCGCGCTCCCTGTAGTAGAGCTTGCACTGCTCTGTGGGGTGCCCCAAAGCTATGATTTTTTTTTAAGGAAACAACTTGAATACAGATGGAGAAAAGCCCCTGAGTGGAAGCAGTTGATCCTAGTATGGGCTATTAGAGTCAATGAAGGAAGCAAAGAAACAATATCTCTTTGCCTCTTTTCTATTTGCTGCCCAGCAGAATGTTTTAGAGTCATCTAGAGCCTATTACATGCTGGCTGTAAGGACACTGCAGTCCTGCTCAAGGCCTCCTGTAACACATTTACCAGGCACTTCTGGGACAAAATCCCTTGTGTCCTCTAGAACTTAGGAGATGGTGGACTGTGTTATAACAACTGGATGAAGCAGCACTCTTACTTTCTTGGATCAAATCTCCACTAGCACAGCTCCAGAATGTTGATAAGGTTCAGGGACAAGTTGGTGCAACCTCTTCCATATCGGGTCGTTCTAGGTTATAAAAAGCAGCAATTTCAGCCCAGGAGGTGATTGATGTCTCTGTGAAAGTGTGTGGTCTCATGCCATCTGACGGAACACTCTGCACCTGGCAGATGTCAACAAGTTTAAGCTGAGGATGGAGGTTCCTTTTCTGAGCAAGGTGCTTGAGTGGGTGGTAGTCAACCAGTTCCTGGCATACTTCCAAGAGACTGAGTACCTGGATCCATTTTGGTGAGCATTCAGGCCTGGTTTTGGCAGTGAAACAGCTTTGGTCGCCCTGTGTTACGACCTCTGTCAGAAGAGAGGCAGGAGCAGTGTAATGCTGTCGGTATGATCTCTCAGCAGCTTTCGATACCAGCAACAATGAAATCCCTCTGGGGTGCCTGACTGAGTCAGGAGGAGGGAGCACTGCTTTGCAATGGGCCTCCTCCTACTTGGATGTCTGGTTCCAGAAATTAGTGCTTGGGTTATAGTGCTTTGCCCCTTGGATTCTCTAGCAGGGGGCTTCTCAGGGGTTTGTCTTGTGCCATGCCCCAATATTTAACATCTACATGAAACCATTGAGTGGGGTCACCCAATATTTTGGATTGTGTTGTCATCACTATGCTTGTGACACACAGCTCTATTTCTCCTTTTCATCTACATCAAGTGCTAAACCAGTGCCTGCTTGTGACAATGGATTGGATGAGGATTAAGAACCTGAAGCTCAGTCCACACAAGCTTGAGATGATGTTGGTGGTGGTTCTTCTGACTGGTTTGAGAGAGAGTTCAACCTGTTCTAGATGGGGTTACCCTTGAAGAACCCTTGACTGTGTACCTTGATCCATTTTTGTCACTTAGCTTACTATTATAACAGGGCTTATGTTAGCTGCTACACAGGCCTTATGATTTAATTTGCTTAAGCTATTGCAGCTTTTTACATGTGGTTTAAGTCTGGCTTTTAAATATTGTATGGTAATTTTATGACACTTGGTGACAAAAAGCCAGGTGGCTTCAGTGGCATAGAGCACCTTCTACCAGCCTTGACTGGTGGCTCAGATATGCCCCTATCTGGACAGGGACTCACTGGTTTCAGTAAGCTGTGCTCTGATCATCTCTAGCATAGATTACTGCATTGCCCTCTCTGTGGCCCTGCCCTTGAAGACAGTTCAGAAGCTGCAGCTTGTACAAAATGTGACATCCAGGCTGATAACAGGGACCAGATCAAGTCTGAACCACTTGCATTGGCTTCCTTCATGCTGATGAGCCAACTCAAGGTGCTGATTTTAACTGGGAAAAGCTCTGCGTGGCTTGGGACCATGAACTGCTGCCTCTCTCAACAGCCATCTGCCCAGACACAGAGATCAAGATCTGGGAACTGCCTCCGGCTGCTTGGATAGGGGCAACAAGGCAAAGGGCTTTTTCAGTGGTGCACCTCCCCACTGTTATGGAACAAGCCCCCCACTGAAACCCACCTGGCACCAATGATAGTACCTTGGTGGCACCAGGTTAGGGCTATTTTTACCACAGGACATTTAATTAGCTTACTATTCTATCAGGGCTTATGTTAACTGCTTAAATCGGCCTTATGATTTAATTTGCTTAAGCTATTGCAGCTTTTTACATGTGTTTTAAATCTGGCTTTTAAATATTGTATGATAATTTTATGGCTTTCTTATTGTTGCCTGTATTCTATATTGTATTTCATGCATTGTTGCATGCTGCACAGACAGCTTTGGGGTGGTGTAGAAATAACAGCAGCAACAACAGTGACATACAGCAGCATCAATGCAATAACATTAAGTTATCGATAAAATAATAGCATCAATTAATATACGATGATTACAAAACAGAGGGTAGGGAAGAATCACGTTAAAGGGCTGTTGCTCAAGAGAAGATAAAAAAGCCTTGAGCAGGAACTGGAGGACAAGGGTGGTGGTGACCATCACCCAATAAGCACCAGTTGGCTGCCAGTGTAGTTTCCCAGAACGCACTGGAGCAATGTGCCAGCACTGCAGGGCATTGTGGGCAACGGACGTGGTGGCTGCAGAATCCAATATCGTCCAGTAGCGCATGTCAACAAATCCTGGAGGCATGTAAGTGGAAGCGTATACATCAGCGGTTGCGTGCACCGTCCTGGATTTCAGGTATCATGCCCACGCCACGTGGCAGTTGATGCACACAAATAATCCTTCATCCTCCGTAGCTGGAGCACCGAAGCATAAGATCAGATTGCCTTCCCCCTCCCCACCCATTACACACACTACGTGTTGCCTCTGATGCCTTTTCAAAAATAACTTGCATTTCCTCTCACTATCTGATACATGGCAAAGCTCTTGACAGCACTCAAAATCTTTATTAATCAAAGCAGAGATGGTTGCTGTAGTCTGAGCTGGAGTATAATCCTTAAGATTCAGTCCCCCCTCAAAAGAAGAAGAAGAAAGCCAGTGATAGCTTGCCTGACAACAGGGTAAACAGATTATTGTGTTATTGCTGGCTGATTGCCAGAGTTATTTTGGAGCTCTATAATTCATTTAAAGAGATTTTTGACATTTATGAAATGACTTCCATAATCAACTGACAGTGCAATATCCTATAATTGTTCAATTAAAAATGACTACTAGTGCATTCATTTATTAGCAGAATCAGATAATTGTCTTGCCACTAAAGAGTACTTCACACATTTTGCACATCAACTGAAAATGTTTGAGTAGAAATCTGTGACAGAAGAGCCAAGGTCCTAGAGTTTTTTGTTTTTTTTTTAGTCCTCTGAGTGAAGGTGTAATTATTACAGGCCCCCATAGTAAATATGGCTCTATGCCTTGATGTTTTCCTGAAATGGAATCTAAGTGTTGCTATGCATACGTACCTTTGTAAGATGTATCTCTGCATAAAACTGGTGTCATTTGTTATAATGGACATGAGTGTGATTCCCCCAGGAGACCCTCAAAGTTCATGCCATTGTGGAGCTGGTCAGTACAAAGCAATGCAACCAAAGCAATGCTCTGGAGACATCTCTGCTACTCTCATTTATCATATTTGCTCTTCCTTTCTTGCTTTCTCCCTCTGGATGGAACTTAATACCTGGTGAAGGTGGCTGCAAATGGCTGCATTGATAAATCAGTTTTGTTAGTGCATGGCCCACTGGGATCGCATAACCTCCAACTTCTTCACACAAAACTTCAGAGCTGATCCAAGCACATTCTGTGGTGGTCAAGAACAGCATCCAGGACTTTGAATTCAGCCAACCCAGATCCTACAAAGTATGGCACTGGCAGGGGAATGGATTTCTTGGGTTCATGTAACCCAGGAATGTGGTCATTGTAGCCAAGTCAGATTGGCCAGAAGCCAAAGCCACAGTTACTACAAAGAATGACTATTTTTTCCTCAAATGACAATAAAGCTGCAACTAGCATAAACAATCTTGCCATAGAGTCCTGAAGCAAAAGACAGAGACCACCAAATGTGTGTCAACTTGTATCCCAAATCTCACCCCAAAAACCTCACCCCAAGCCCCCACTAGCAATTGGGCACTTTTGCATAACTCCCAACAGAGGAAATGTTTCATCAGAAAGGACAAAAGAGGAAGCCAATGTCCATAACATTGTACATTTAGGTACATGTAGGTGCACGTTTAAAAAGAACAATAACAATAGAGGAATGCAACACAACTCAGCATTGTGAAGACTGACCACGTACCAATGTGACTACTCAAACTTCTGTCCAGGGGCTCTGCTGAAGGGCAACTTCAAGGCCCTTCCTGCCCTCCACTCCTTGTCTTTCTTTGACTTTAAAGCAGATTTGGACTGGACACTTCTTCTTCCAATGGAAGACTATCCTGTGACAGCTCTCCAAAACAGAGGTCTGTCCTCTGTAAAGTAGGACACCTACCCACCTACTGCCAAGCGAACACACACACAGTAGGTCCTTGCAAATATACCCGTTTTGCTCAGTTAGAACTGCTACCTGCTCTTACAGCAAACAAAAAGTGAAATATAGTATATGCTGAAGGTCCGTATGAAGAATGAATGCTCAGTCATGGAGCCATTTCATTTTCTGGAAAAATCTCTCTGAAGCATGCCCCAGGAAGGCCATGGCAAAGCACAAGCACCATGATTTGATGCAACTTGTTGAGAGGCCACACAGCTGGTGGTGATCCATGTGAGCAGGGATGCATGAGGAATCTGTTTTGGGAGTGGGAAACTGAGGGATTCCCTGGGCTCAGCTGCCCAGACCTTGGTCTGCACTGATGCAGCTGCAGATGCAAGTTCCTGGCATGTACACCCCAATGTTCACACCGTGCATGGCAGGAATAGAGCCCTGCATCCATTTTGTTGGTGCTGCTGCATGGGATGTAGAAGAAGGTGGCCAGCTGAATGCCAGAGGGATGGAGTCCATGGAGCTTCAACACTTCCCTAAGCATGCATGCGGTGGCACATTTTTCACGTATGGTTCTTGCACAAATCTCCATGAGGAGGTCTGGACTGAAAATGCAGCCACGCATAGACAGATGTCACTTCCTCCATGCAGCTATGGAGGATACCATATGGGGGATTTACAAGCATCTGAACAAGAAGCAAGAGAGTGGCATGTAAGCACTGTAGATGCTTGCTCCTTGGGAGAAAAGCAATGGCAAATCTAGACAGCATACTAAAAAGCAGAGACATCACCCTGCTGACAAAAGTTTGTATAGTCAAGGCTATGGTTTTCCCAGGTGCAATGTGTGGCTGTGAGAATTGGACCATAAGGAAGGCTGAATGCTGAAGAATTGAGGCCTTTGAATTGCGGTGCTGGAGGAGACTCCTGAGTGTCCCTTGGACCGCAAGGACATCAAACTGGTCAGTCCTACAGGAGATCAACCCTGACTGCTCTTTAGAAGGCCAGATACTGAAGATGAGACTCAAATACTTTGGCCACCTAATGAGAAGGAAGGACTCCCTGGAGAAGACCCTGATGCTGGGAACAATTGAGGACAAAAGAATAAGGGGACGGCAGAGAATGAGGTGGCTGGATGGAGTCACTGAAGCAGTCAGTGTGAGCTTAAGTGGACTCCGGGGGATGGTGGAGGACAGGAGAGGTGGAGGAATGTTGTCCATGTGGTCATGATGGGTTGGGCATGTCTTTGTGACTAAACAAAACACCTGTAGATTATGGGAGATAGTAGCTACTGTCAGCTTGGATCTCCTTGGTACAGCCTAGTAAGAAAAAGTGATGATACGATACTGTTAGATCATGTGTGTGCTGATTGCAATGAATCCATGGAAGCCTGCAGTGCTGAACACATCATGTCATATGTGAGTGACATGGAAAATGTGGGTCAGTGAAAAACACACTCCCCATAAAATCTAGTTAAGGCCTTAGAGTGCATTGCAAGGATAGTTGGAGAAAGTACTTCTTAAGGCAGAGTTTCTTTTTGAAGCAACAGATTTTAAGTAGTGTTATCACAAACCATCTGCTATGTACATTCATAAATCAATATTCCATTAAATAATCAGAAAACTAAGAAGGTAAAGAGATGAAGAAGAAGGGGAAAAATTATGTTTGCAATCATTGCGAAAGCAAGTACTGTCTGCAACCCCTTTGCAACTATAATGATTGTTTTTTTAATTATCCTTCTCTGTTTCTAAGGACAACCTTCCAGAATTCTTGGCTGAAGTTCATAATTTACATTCAGATGATGATAATTAAAGAAATCCAGTGCAAAGTCACCAGATGGAAGATAATGCTTAATTTGTGGCTGCTACAGCAGAGCATTTAATAATATGTTGCTTCAGATTTTCAGCAAGGCTTCAGTTTTCCTCCCTTCTCTCTTTCTACAACCCTCATTTTGATCCTCTGGATGCAATGGATTGTGTTTTCCCTTTAAGCTGCAATTGTGTGCCCACTTTTGGGGCAGAGGCCCCACTGAACACAACACAACTTCCTTCTGCATAAACACATATAAGCGGAGGAGGCTGGTGACGGAGCTCCCTCAGGGCTCCCCAAAATAGGTTCACCACCCTGGAGCACCATGGACAGTTCCTATAAAGCTCAAAATAAAAGCTGCCATGGCTGAAAAGCCCCACTGGCATAATCTCCAGCCTTCCTTGTGTACAGGGGGGGAAAGCCTCCAAAGGCACCTTGGCAAAAACCTCAGCTAGAGTAGGCAACCTGGTACCTTCCAAACATTTGGGACTACAACGCCCCTGAGTCCTGATCATGTTGGCTGGGGCTGATGGGAACCGAAGTCTAATGCATATGTTACCCACCAGGTTGCCGAAGCCTGTGTTCTGAACAATCGGACAGATTCACTGAGCTAGATTGCCAAATAGGCTGCTGCAGCCCAGACTAGGCTTGTGGAGGAATCTACATGAGGGGTGGGCATCCTTTGGATTCCCTGGGCTGGGCTCCCTGGACTCTAGTCCCTTTGTCCAGCCAGTGCGTTGAAATAACTGGCCAGTGCACAGCTTCTGCATGGTCCTCATCAGGAATTAAGCTCCACGTGCTGCAAAAGTGGCACCCCCCTTTTGCATCACGTACAACAGTCTTTGTTAGTGCTGCTGCAGTGGCATGGAAGAAGGTTGCGGATTCCACAGCCTTTGTTCTGCATGCATTTTTGGGCATCCTCCCATCTTGGCTTACTTTCTAGAGCAGGCTGAGCTTGAGAAAGGGTCCTCAAACACCAGAGGGACATATTGCCTTGCCCAGACTATGGCATAATGTAGCAGAGCGAGGCATGACACATGTTATTGTTCTTTCAAATGTTTGCACACAGTAACCCCAAGCCAGGTTTAGAATGAGTAGAATTAGTCTATCTTGCAGGATTAGTTTATCTTGATGGATCAGATGGGTTGAAGATGCGCATTTAGATTTCCTACCTGCACAATCTAGCCATTCCATATCCCTGCCTTGTCATTCAAATGCTAGAGTTTTCCACTTGAACCATGAGTCTGATCCTTTTGCTTTCTAGATCACATGGACAGCTCTCCATTTCATGCATAGCTGGCCATGAAATGTGGTGGGACTGGCAGGCTCCCTCCCTTCATGCATTTACCCTATTCAAGGATAGAACACCTGCATGGGGCCAAAGTGAAGCATATTTGTCCCAGGCTGAAGATGATGTACAGCAGTTTCCTGTGCCTGAATTGACAGGAAGGCTCCTTGCGGGAGGAAGAGCTGGAGGACCTTTTGCCACCAGCCATACTCGAGATCTCCCAGTGGACCAGGAAGAACCCAGACCCTCAGGGGCAACTACCTCAAGGGCATAGCTAGCGAAAGACAAGGATTCTACTTCAGAAGGGGAGGCAAAGAAACCTAATTCCTTGGGAGAGATGTCACTTGGGAGACAGTAACTCAGAGGAAGTGCTGGGATGAACCAAAAACCACCTCATGAGCAAACACTGGGAGAACCTTTTCAGCTGCAGGCACAAGCAGTTCACACCTGAACCTTTGGACTGGCTCTGACGGCTTCTGCATGAAAGGCTGAGACATTGATAAGACCTTCCTGAATCCAGTCCATCCTCCCTAGTGGACTGAACACTTGCCCTGAGATCTTCTTGCCTGTTACTTTGCCTGCATGGAGTAACTTCTCCAAGGTCACTAATGTGACCTTGGAAAAATAGCCAGCACAGTGTCAGATGGAGGCCACTCTCAGCTCTGATATGGAGTGAGTTTATGAGGTTGGAGATGTATCTCCACATAACTATGTGGCCATCTCGGCGCTTTCTGGTGGCCATAAAACTGTGCTGTGAAATTTCTGTTCCCCATGAATTTGTCTAAAGTCCAGCCAGATTGGTGGCTATCACTCCTCAGGGCAGCGGGAGATCAACACTTCTGCCATAAGCATTGTGAGCGCTGCTGGAGAAATCAGGCTTTCTCCCCTCATCTTGCTCGCCTGGTCATGAGCAACTCCCATTTAGTGCAACGCTTCAAGCCCATGACCCGCACTTGGCTTTGTGAGTCGCACGTTATGCATCATCATCATTATTTTTAAACTAGCAAATAATAACAGGGACTAGCTTATATATTTGAAGTGACTTTAAAGATTTGCTTTGGGACTCATTTGTCTTTGTATGCTCTGGATTTGAAGGAAGACTTCTGATAAAGACTGGCCTGGCAGCTGGGTGATAAATATTATTTCCTTAACCTGCCTAGCTTTCTCAGCCACCTGCGACTACAGCCTGCCCGCATGTTGGAGGCAGCTCATTAACTTCCCCAGAGCTTCCCAGGAGTTTTCCCCCTTGTTTTCGTTCACCTTGTGTGTTTGCAGCCGTCTTCTCAACTGCTCGCTGCAAGAGGAGGCCAGTCTGGTTGGCCTGGGCACCAGAAGCATGGCACGCTTCAGGCAGAAGTCTCCCTGCTAAGGCTCAAAATCTCTCTTAAACACATTAAGCTGCCCATTTTGGATTGATAGTGCAGTAATTATTCTGCTTCACCCTAAAAACCGTCCTGGGGTAATTGGCGCAGAAGAAAATTACCCAGAGTCCTCTGCCACCTGGTAGTTAAGGAATGAATCCAGGGAAAGATAAGTGAAGCAGGGGGAGGGAAAAAAATCGGCACTTATTTGATTTTAATCTCGCCACTTTGCAAGCATTTAAATTGCCTTAATCAGGTGGCAGGCTTCCAGCCTGACTAGTAATCTGTTATCAAATTTGAAACTAGATTTTTTTTTTAAATGTCAGTGTAGGCTGAGAATTGAAGTCTATTAACGGTTATGAGCCTCACTCCTAAAACTTCCATAATCTATGTATTAATGAACCCTTTTACAAAGCTGTCAAATATTACTTTATTACAACTATATATTAGTAACAGCAGCATCGAAGTGGGGATTAATTATATAAGTCTCTCAGTCTGCATCAGTGTGTGTGTTTATTTTACTGCGAGGGGGTCACTCCCTCCATTCCCACACACCTAAAACACGCAACACACAGACGCACATAGACGGACAATATCAACAAACTTAACATTGAAACCTGATTTTTCTGAGGCAAAACAGAGTGTATGGAATAACCTTGATAAATGTAATTGAATTTTTCCCCTCAGATAAGATTAACTAGTGGTAATTGTGAATGGGAAAGGCCTGACCCCCTGCAAATGAGATGTATGACGAGCTGGAAATAATCAATTTTTTTCTTCTTTTTGGTCTCTTCCCACCCTCCCCCACCCCTGCCTTCAGTCTTATACAAAAAAGCAGGAGAGAAACTGGAAAAATGGAATTAGTAATCTGGGGTCCATGCAGGATGAAACAATTTATGGTCTGAAATGGGTTTTGTTTCAAGAGTGGGGACTGTCTGGACTGATTGTCTCCCTATTTTCTCATTGTGTCTAATTGTGCTGAGCTTGGTTTAAAATGAGATCAACACAATTAAACCCCAGTAGGCTTAATTAAGGGAGGGACTTAATGTGTTAGAAAACAAAACAAAAAATAGAGGGAGGGAGTTTGGGGGATTCTGGCATTGGTCAAATGTAGGATGGTGTTTCATCTGAACCCCCTTGATAAAAACCATCCCAGATTTTGCCTCTGAAATTGCTGCTTTTAAAAATAGGCTTTCGGCTGCTTATTATGTGAATTGACCATTATTTTTAATGGTCTTGCATTTGTCTTAAAACTGTCTTACACAGATCACACAGGACATAAATAGGATTGCTATTTAGAAAAGAGGATCCCTGAATCAGGATTTAAATTAATAATTACTGCACAAACTTGATTAGCCAAACAGATTTTTGTGCAGATTCTCTTGCAGAGTGGGTAGTGCTGTCTGTGTGCATGTGTGTGCATGCACATGGGGAGAGGAATAACTTTTCAGTGGCCGCGCATAGGCTTTGATAATGCAAGAAGAGATGAGTGAGAAATTCCTCAAATGCAAATTTTAATGCAAAATTTGCCAGCTTGCACCTTCTGGACCTCAATGTGCATCTGAACACAATCTGTGGCCAGAAATCTATACAATTGATGATTGCAGCCTACAGCTCCCAAAATGCATTTTGACATCATGCATAATCCCAAATTAAAGGAGAACATTTGTGCAAGATTATAGATCTGTGACTTTACTTTCTGAGGAAATACCCAATCCCTTTGGGTAAATTCACCCATCACAAGTAACATGCAATCCCATAGTTGGTCTTGGGGTACCACTAAGCACCCCCATTTTTCTGTTTGTGAAGGCAGAAGGTCAACAGTAACCTGATATTGCTATTCCCTTGCTATAACTTGGGTAGGTTCTAAGACTTTTTTTTAGAAGCATAAAACAATGAAATTAATCAGAAAGTACAAAAGAAAAGCAGCTGGCAACCATCTACTGAATAATGCAAAAATGTGCTGATTTAAATTATGTGTCAGCCTAAATGTATTGTCTACACAGAAAATAGAATATATGCTCACAAACGGATATATAGTCAGTGTGTCATATTTCATTGTCTATAAAGTAAGTATTTTAATTCAAGGTAAAGGGGAATATATGAAATTGGAAGGCCTGAAGACGTCTTGCTTATGGATGTTATCAAATCACATACCAAATCTAGATATTTGTGAGATATATGTATATATATTCAACATGGCAAGAAATGGATCGACTTTGAACAGTAATAAAATGATGCTTAATAATAAATATTAAATAAAATAATTAAAAAGAAAAAGATGAAGGAAGGAATCCTTGATCATGCAAGAAAAGTTAGCCAATCCAGTCAACGCTTGGTGTCAGTCCCTCTGCCTCCCCATCCTAAGGATCTAATTAGGCATCAGGATGAAATAGAACAAAGGGGAGAAGTTGTAGCACCTTCATTGCAGTGCTCATTAGAACACAGATTATTGGAAATGGGATTGCATGAAAGAAATTAGAGGGGAGCCCTCCCCATCAAGTCCCCTTGCAAGTTGGCAGCAATTTGGAGGTGCAGAATCAACTCACTTCTTCCTTTCTTTTCAAACCCAATTAGCTAAATATAGGTCTGTTTGTTGGTTCAAGGTATTTGACCCAATTAATCCCCTGGCTTCCAAACAGGTAATCAATACATATACTGACCAATGCATCACTAAAATAGCCCATGAGATACAGATTTTGCCGTACAAGGTGTGCCAGTGGCAGCATCCAGCTTTTTCTCCAGTAAGGCATGAAAAATTCACATTTCTTTGAATGGACACACAAAAGTTCGGAAATGTAGGCATATTCACATTTGGGAATGTCTTGTGAACATTAAGGAAACCATCACACATCCCGAGCTTTTGAAAACTGGGTCAAAGGAATAGGAAACTTTGGTGAAATTATCATGTGTGGGGTTTAGGATTCTTGTGCTTACCTTATCTATGGGGTGGCTGAAAGTGTGTGTGTGTGTGTGTGAAGATCTTGCCTTTCACTGTGTGCTCATCTCTATGGAGACCTG
>NW_025336481.1:41105381-41119862 GCF_004798865.1 Varanus komodoensis | reverse complement strand
AGCCTCTTTCGTGGAGGAAATCAAAAACCCAGGGGATACTAAAGGACAGAGTTTGGGATGACCATAACTCAGTACCATCTCTTCGCTGGAATTTGACACAATACTGCTCCCCTACACAAACCTACTACATGGCTTCAGGGAAGGAAAGGGCTTAGTGTGGCATTAGTGATAAGACCCAGAATCACCCCTGGGAAATCCTGGGGGAAAACTTACCCTGAAGAAAAACAACTAGGTCTGAGGTAAAAATTTCTCAGATGACATTTGTACCCGTGGAGAAACAAAAGGCCACTTTGAAGAATATTCCCCAAAGAGAGAGAGAGAGAGAGAGAGAGAGAGAGCGCGTGCACGCGCGCGCGCATGTGTGTGTGCGTGTGTTGGCTGTCTCCCCTCTTTCTTACAATGCCCTGGGCAGTGTGGAGGATGCAAAATGGTGGCCAGGCTACCCACAGAGTTGCATTGAACAAAAGGCCAGCAGGGAGAAAAAGAGAAGCTATGCTATAATCGCAACTAATGATGAGCCCCGCTTCTGGGAAACTGTTGGGAATTTCTGGAGGAATTACTGTAGGTGAAATGGTCCCTCCAATTTCTTTGCCCACAGATAGGGTGAATTCCAAAAGACCACTTCAGCACAGCTCTTCTTTAAGATCTCCTCAGGCTTAGGAGGGATAAGGGTGTAAAGCATTAGATCCTATGAATGGGAGGCAACATCGGTCCTTTGGATTGACCAGGCCAGCTTTGTCTGCCTTCCTTTTAATGGATCAGTGCCTGCTACCTGAAACGCTGGGCCATCTGTGTGCCGTCTTCACTGGTGCTGAGCCAAAATGCACATTTTGCAACTCCAAGCATAGGATGTGGAAGTTGGAGGGCCAACTTGCTGATTTTCAAGGCTTGGGCAAAGTTCATAATCACAAGCATTCCTCCCACTTTTCAGTGGGTGGTCACCTTTTTATTTCCCAGAATGCCCTTTTGAAATGATGCTGTATCTTGGGGGAAGGGGGAGGCAATATTCTGGGAGAAAACAAAATTGTTGCTGCACATGGAAACAAGGAAGAATCGGAGTGAGTTTTGGCCCCTGCCTTAAAATTTCACCCATGGTCTAGTTTTGTGCATATGGCCTGCAGCTATCCAACTGACAAGTAGATTATAGTCATTATGTAAATCCCAGACTTTCCCTTCAGACTCCCAAGTCAAGAGGCTCCCAGACCCAAGGAAAAATATCCTTTGTGCATTCATGATTTACAACGCTACACCCTCCCTATAAGCAAGAGAACAGGGATTTTTTTTAGTGAAAGAGGACAGGAATCATGAGCCCAATCATATGTACATCTACTTGAAATTAATGCTTCCAAAGCCCACATCAGGCATTCACCCAAGAGAGGATGACTGTATGTTTGGGTGGCGGAGGGAGTGTTTCAGCTGTGCCCCCACATCTCCCGGCTAGCCCAAGCTGATGAAGGGCACTGCAGCTTTGCAGGACACCATACAACAGGGAACCCCCAAGCCAGCATCAACGCATCTTGGTTTCAGAGGACACGAGCAAAGCAGCAGCGGGAAAACCTTGCCTTGCAAGGAGTGACTCCAAGGAGCTGTGGCCGATGACACCCACCCTTGTCAAGGGCCCTGTAAGCTGTTAATGTGAGCCTGTTGCTTGTGGGCCTTCCCCATCCATGCAAGGCAATGGGGAGATGAGGAGCCAGGGCTGGAGTATATGCCTCACAGCTCAGCCATCTTTGGTGAACACCTGGCACTGGCTTCAGCCTGAGAGAGTTTTGGGTTAGAAGGGAAGGAATCTCACCACTTTTCACTTCAGCTAAGTGACAAGTTCCCCTTTCTACAGGACAAGAGGCAGCAGGTTCCGCTCACGCATGGAATTTGTCCCAAGGTTTCCATGCTGCAAGTACATCTTCAACAGAGGATGGGGTTAGGAAAAGCACTCCCTTCCTGGAATCAACACCCAAACCAACTGCTTGATGTGGATTCCAGTGAAGACCAATCCTGGCAGGGGTGTATCAGATCTACTTTGGCATGGGGGCCACATTCTCATGGTGGGCAATGCCAAGGCAAGCGGGCAGCAACAAAAGTAGACCCGATAGCCTTAGGGACCCTTCCATCTAGGGATGTGTGAGAAATCCAGTTTGCGGGTGGGAAACCTGCTGCCTTGCAGCCATGTGTCCAACTTCCAGGTGAGCAAGCTGAGTGGGCAGGTGGGTACCCACCAGAAAGTGAGTCTGTGTGAACACTGCACACACATGACTTGCAGTTTTTGTGCTGCACATGCTGTGGAAGATGGTTGCTGGGTGTGCAAGTGCAAAGACTACCTCTTGGCTCGGTTTACTTCCTAAGTGAGGACCGAGCATGAGAAGAAGGGATGGATTCTGAGGAGAATCATCGCAACCCTACTTCCAACTCTTTTCTGTGATTCTGTGATTTTAGCTTAAGCTCTTACTGTGAAGAGCTAAGCCTTAGAAGAGGCAGTTCAGCTTTTCAGAAGCAGGGAAATGTGCCCAAGCCACCAAATGATTGGTTGTTGAACGAAAACAAGGAATCATCAGCATGGCCTTCGGATTGGGGGGGGGGGGGTCCCAGAGGTCCAGATTAGCACCCCAGATGGGTGGCCCTAGAGCTGAAGTTGAACATGCCTGTTTTAGCCGCAAAGCAGTCATACTCTGTCTAAATCCCCCACTTAAATTCCCTGAATCCGGAGATATACACAGATAGTTTCACAAGGGACAGCTCCACTTCAAACTGGATTGTATTTTTTAAATGCATTATGTGTTTAATGAACAGATGCATTTATTAATCCAGCTAATTAGCTCACGAATGCTTCCAAGCCATTTGCTTTCTACTTGGAAAGTTCCTAGCAACATTCTCCCCCCAGTCATATATCCTTGAGAGCAAACAAGAAACTGATACACTTTATTTCTCAGCCTTTGACAACCTTTATTATTTCATTTTTCTGCTATTCATAGTGAGATGTAAACATCTTACTTCCCAGTGTGATCATAACAACAGTGGGTCAGTTTAAAACATTGGGAATCAATATGTTATAAAACATCAGGCAGTAAAGCAGGGCAGAGAAAGCACAATGGATGTCAAATAATAATAAATCTTCAACTGTAGCAAGATAATGAATAAAACACAAAATTTTATTTTTGTAAAATATTCTGAAACCTAAGACTTGTTTGACAAGTGAAAGGTCCTTCATGCAGTCAAGTAGACAAATGCATTTCAAAGAGCAGTGGCCATTGAAAGGGTTGTCCAGTTTTCTGTCCGATTTGAAGAAGTTGCCCATTGTTGCTATATTAACTTAAAACATTATAGTCAGCCCTAATAAAATAATCATCCAAACAATAAAACCAAATTAAAGGCAGGGACCCCACAGTGTAAGTTCCATGGGGTTGGGCAGACAACCAGCATGGATAGGTAGCTGTGAATGCACCATATCACTGCACCTTCCGCACCCAAACTGCAGAACTAATCCAGTGAGATCCCACGATCAATGATAACAAAAGGTCAAGGTAAATCAACATCCCCTTCCAGCCCCAGACAGAAGCCACCTGTCCAAGTGACCAAGGTCATTTCAATGCCAGCTTCCAGTCTGAAGCTGGGTTGAACTGGGTCTATAGGGTCTGTTTGCCCCAAGGAGTTCTGGAGTTGTGGTACTGTCATGCTTCCTAAGACTTTTCCATGAAAGGAAATACTGGAGATTGGCTGATAGTTACTAAAGGCACTTGGGTCCAGAGAAGTTCTCTGAAAACAGGGCTACGCAGCCACCGCTTCCATTATGGCTGGCACCTGGGTGGCAGCAGACTCACTGGGCAACAAACCAGCTGGTCACGGTGTTCTCCACACTGGGGTAGCATGTGCTGTATTTCTACTCATGCTATCTCAGATGTACATCTACATTTTAAAAAATCAACATGGTCACTTTTCTGCAAATCTGCATCCTCTTTTGTACCTTTCCAGTGGCATGTAAGTGGGTCCCCTATTCCTCCATAGAGGAAGGTTGATGGTTGTATGTTTGCTGCCCCTTTTTCTTGGTGAGGGGTTTGGTCAGGGATAAGTGGAAGATGGGACCTTTGGTGAGGAGCTATGATGGTGGCAAGTGGTCGATAGTAGGGAGTGGTCAGGTGGGTCCCTCAGCCAGGGACTGCTACCGTGGTGAAGAGGGGGCAGTGGGTGGGTGGGCAAGAGGGTGGTGGCAACAGACAAGGAGGCACAGAGGCAGGGAGGGAAGGAGGGCTTCAGGAGCAGGACTGGCCCATCAGCAGCAGCAGCAGCAAGTTAGGGACCCACCAAAATCTGCGGCAGGCCCAGATCTGAGGGAAAAGCAGCAATATTCATGCTGCACCAAGTCCCTCCACACAAGGAGATGCTTCTTGGCTCTGAATGAACTGCCAGGTCCATTGAAATGCACTTTCCAGCTCATCTGTCAGTGCTCCCAGCTGTAAGAGCAATCGCTCTGTCTAGCCCATCTCCTTGGCGTCGTCCTCACCCTAACCAGAGGCATGGGGGGTGTATTCCATCTTTGTGCCAGCATTAAGCAATGGGGCAAGGTACACTTACAGACACATCATGTTCCCTTTGTTCTCTTTGCTGAGATAAGCTTCTACGTATTGGGCCCAAGGGAGACAAACTAGCAATGGAAACAAAAGCAAGTGGAGTTCATACATCACTAGCCAGAATTGATCTGCAGCACCCTTGCCTCATCCTTCTTGGTTAAAGACTGCACGGAAGGGCAGCGGACAAACCTAGGCAGTTTTTAAAAACCTGGAAAGAAAGCATGCAAAACCCTGGAAAACTACCCAACAAGTGGTTGTTTGAAAGATCTGTGGCCGTCTGGGCCTCCCTAAGAGCTGAATTGGGCCATAGATTCTTAGGTTCTGCACCTCAGCCATGTTTCTCTCAGTGCTGACAGACGTCAGGTCACATAATAAAGCACAAACGTTACATATCTGACTGAAGAGTAGCCTTTCCATTGTTCTTCAGTGCTGTAATTGCTAGATTTATTTCCTTAAGCCAGAGCAAAAAGCAAAAAACACATCCCGTCTACATGCTGGGGAAATTTACAATTTGTGCGATTTTTCTAGACAGTTCCAATGCACTTTATTTTCAAAAAGAATCCTAGTTGTTTGTTTACCTCTGCTGACCGGTGCAAAATCATGCCCACTAATGTTTATAAAATACCACATTAATGTTTGATATTGAATTCAGATGCAAGTGTGGCAGCTTCTAACAAATAGCAGCATGATGGAATCTGTCTTGAGGCTGCTGCTGTCCACTTCGTGTCACTGCCGATTCTGGGACTTGCTGAAGGGAGAAATGTCTGTTCGCCCTCTCTTGCAACTTCCCCAGTTTCTGTAGATTCACTTTACACAAGTCTATCCTCTGAATCAATCAATCAATCAATAACCTAAACAGTTTATAAATATAAAAGCAAGCACTTTCTTCAATTTAGAGCACAATCCAAAGCTTGTTGGGCTAAAAAAGTCTTCCAACACACAACATGCCCCATCCTAAACATGCATAGGATTGCACCCCAAATTCCTTCATTCTATATGCTTTTGAGAATGGTTTTTAGTGAGGCTAAAATGGCCCAGATCCAGATTACAGTTGCCACCACATTTTGGATCTATTAGAACAAATGAAGTTTTAAACCTCTTAGAGAAATATTTAAGGAAATGTTTTTAAGCAAAATAATTTCCATACAATAAACAATATTCATCTAGAGGCTTTCCATTCTGTTTATTTCTTAATTAATGTTCAGAAGAATACTAAATGTCCACACTGATGTGTGGCAGGGGAAGGAGAATTGTCCCTATCAGTCAAAACTCAGTCTTGGTACATCCAGTGATAAGGAATTGTAAGATTTTCAGTCCCAAATACGTGGAAAGCACTACGTTGCCTACCCAGAGGACCAAGTGCAATGAGACTACTCTGTGAGATTGCCCCTGGGGGAAAAGCTTGTGGGGAGCATACCATTTCAGTAAGAAGCTGAGGCAGCACGCAGAGTTCCTCTGTTGTAAGCTCCAGCATCAGTCCCGTGGCTGTTGAAACTGACTCATTTGCTAGACTGGCCGTTTTTGAACACAGGGTGCTGGAGCAGATGAATCCTTGGTTTATCCTAACAGGGCTCCTCTTATAGTCTCATTGCAAAATTCACAGGTTGACACCAGTTTCAAAACCAAAAATGGAAGGCTGATTTATGCCCCACCTTTCCGTTCGTGGCAGATGCCTACTGGATCTCACAACATCCAAGAACACTCGTGAAACGAAGGGCCGCAGCCGGTTCGCCTCCTCCATCATGATACATACAAAGGGCTCCAGTGGTAGGGCATTCCTGGGCTGGGGACCAAAGGGTAACAGTGCTCAGTGATTTAATCTCATCCATGTTGTTAAGCAAGCCAACCAAGTTCACACTTCCAAAACTGCTATGTGGATTGGAACACAATATGCATCGGTTTTTCTGCAAGTTGAATTTTGCAATACAGTTCTACTTGTTAAAAATGTTCAAACTGCATATAGAATATGTATTTAGGGTTTCTACACATACACCCAAATACATATGCATATTTTAGTTTTAAAAGGATTGAAATGTGTGTTTTTTGGTGGTGTGGGTAAAAACCAAATGCTCTATAAGTTTGGTGGGGAGAAAAGATTAAAATACTCTAAATTCCTGTGCATTTTTAAAAATCTGCTGCAGGAATTGATGGACATATAAGTAAGTAGCAATCGACTACTGACATAAAAATGTTGGCAGAGCAGCTTCTAAACTGCACTCTGGGGGTTCAGCTCGGAGGATGTGGGAAGCATCAGGTTCAGATTGAACCATCCCCAGAGACAAAGATGACAAACTTTCTGATTGCTCAAATATAGAAGGGGGAAATAGATCACAAGCATGGGGTGAAACAGGATAGCCAGGCAAAGAGAGCTAAGGGCCGCAGCAGAATATGTCCCTGCCAGAGACATTTGCATAGGTTACCATGTATAGGTGCTACTCTGCAAATGCCACCGAGGAAAGACGGGAGAGCTAGAATGCTTAGTTTAAAAGGAGAACCAATATAAGATGTGCATCTGAGAAGCCTGGCAGGATGGAGAACCAGTGCAATACAATCGTATCAGGCTAGGCAGTCCACAGGAAGCTCAGGAAACGGTGAACTGGAGCAAGGGTAGCTTTGTGCTTCAAAGATGGCATATTGGCCCACAGAATGGGAACCCTAAGGGGGTAGACTCCTCCACAGAATCACTGTGCATGATACCACTGGATCCAAAACTAATTTAGTCCTCGAACATGCTATTCTCCTCGAGACCAGAATGCTCAAGGTGATGCTGAGATGGAAAATGAAATCAGGAATAGGTAACTTCAATTACCGACACAATGACTAGATAAAAGTATGTTCTGGCCATGACAAAGAGCTAGATTTCTGAATGTGCTAAATGATTCTACCGTAGAACATGAAATTAACCAAAGGGAAGGTGACCCTGTATTTAATCCTTAGTAGGGTCATCAAGGACTTGGTACAAGATGTGAATATTGTTGGACCAATTGGAAACAGATATATATTTAAGTTTAAGCGTAAACAGATATTTAACTAGAAAACTGCCAAGGAAGTTCAAGAAATGAATGTGTTAGGAAATCAACAGGGTGAGAAAATCAACAGATTGATTTATGGACATGGGTCCAAAAACCCTACCCTGGTGCCAACTTGATCTGACATGGCTCAACCCAGAATGTAGATTCCTGTATTTTAAATGGACAAAATTTCCCTAGGTTTAAAAAATAATGGTGAATTTTGTGCAAAATTCAGGCCTTGTCTTCACAAGTGGAATAATCGTTTTCTTTTAAACTGGGGGATTTGTGCAAAAGTTGGGCATGAGCTCTACAATTGTCCCCATTGATGCAAACTGCACAAATTTACACAAATTGCAGGGCAGAGTCCCCAGTTTTGCACAAATCTGGAATTAATTGCATGGAATAAGCAAGGTGGAAAGGGAGAAGTGAGAGAAGTGAAGTCTCCATACTTTTTCCATGGTAAATGCTACAGTCAGTACAACAACAGTAAATTGAATCTTGTGGATCAGCCCCTAGCGATACACAGTTTTTAGCTCCAACTTTGTGCAAATATTTCTAGCAATTTTGCATAAGCCAAACCACCTTCCAACTTGGACAACCTTTGACTGACTGGTCAGATATGCATTGAAAGTCCACTGAGCTCACGTGAAATAAGTTTTCCAGTTTCACACAACCCTAGTCCAACACAGTCACATTTCACTCCCATAGAGGAAATGAAAGACCTGGTAAAAAGGAAGCTGAAAGGGGGAGTCAAGTGGATTAAATCTCTTCAAAATACTCAGAGACTACTCAAAATCACAATGATGCATCAGCTAGAATGCATCCTACATGTTACAGTGTATAATGACACTTAGAACACTGTGTACCGTTCTGGTCACCATACTAAAAATGGATATAGGAGGCCTGGTAAAAGGGCAACTAAAATGATCAAAGGGCAGGAGGAACAGCCCTGCAAGGGCTGATGCAACATCTGAGATTGTTCAGCTTAGAAAAAAGGCAGTGGGGGGGGGGGCGGGATGCAATAGAGGTGTACAAAATTATGCATGATGTGGAAAAAGTAAATAGGGAGAAATTTTTCTCCTTCTCTCATAAAGCTCAAGATCGTCCCCTGATGCTGATTGGTGAGAAAGTCAAGAGAGAGAAATGAAATTCATTTGCACAAGATCTAGTGATGGCCACCAATTGGGGCACTTTCCAAAGAACAAATTCCCAGGGAAGAACGTGATCAATGGCTGCTAGTCCTGATGGCATTATGGGACCTCCAGCATCACAGCTGTATGTCTGTTGGGCAGCGGGAGCACTCCTGTCCTGCTTATGGGATCTTTCAGCCAACTGGCCCTCCAGGCCAACTGGCCAACTGTGTGACCAGAATTCTGGACCAGATGGACCCTCAGTCTGACCCAGCATGGCTGTGGTCCAGCATTTGGGAGTGGGTACAGCTGACAACTGCCAATTCTCCCATCTCGCCCCATGCAACCAGCTTAAGGCAAGACTTCTTGAGTGATTAAATTAGTTTCCTTACCAGGAAGCTGGGTTAAATACTGCTAATAAGTCTTTTTTGCAAACCAGATCAAATCATGGGTTACAATCCCAGGGCAGCAGCCAACGCTACCCTCCATTTATGCCATTGACCTAGCAGTACCTCGTGCAATAGCAACAGAAACTGGTCACACTGGTATTGCACTAGAAGTTCCTGACACTAGCACTTCACCAATGGGGCATGCATTGAATATTGCCCCTCTCCAAAGAGGTGGATGTAAGAGAAGTATTGGCTTTCAGGCAGCAGTCTGTCTGAATTGGGCCTTCTCACAGTTCTTTCTCATGTGTGTGTTGCATCTTTTACACTTGCAGAGAGGTAGAACTCTAGCTTTACTTTTAAGGAAAAAAGAAAAACAGATACATTATTCTTCCCAATGAAACTGCTACTAGGGCATCTCACCCCCTCCTGGTTTTTCTATATATGTGTGAGCATTTCTGAGAAGTGGGATTAGAGAGAAACCTGCAGGCATATTAATAAATAAACTTCACATGGTGTTAGATATTAGGTAAACATACAGCTAAATATTTCTCCAGGGGGCCCATGATCTTATAACCTGTGGACTTCTAATTTGGTTGCCTGTGACATGTGGTTCCTGCCCCTGAGGGTTTGCAATAAATTAATTTTGAAATGTTGAAAAAAGAAAACAATTGCCATGTCACCGATATTCACTGCCTAAACTTGAGTTCTGGCCAAAAGAAAAAGAAAAAAGATTACCAGTGTGATGCTCTAGATGGACTGCAGCAGTCCTGTGGTATCCTTTGGTTACTAGGATTTTTGGTCACACGAGACAATTTGATTTGGTTGATTTGAAGATAGGACCCTCCTATACTTCTTTAAAGTGTCAATTGAAATTGTGCATGTGTGGATGGGATCAGGGAGTATCCCTTTATTTTCCCCTGTGTTATAATTCTGCCAGGACCTGCTTGCAGATGAAAATGTCCAGATAGTGCCCACCCAAGATATCCTGCAGCCTGCACTGAGTCCAACCTGGTGTTTACCCCGTACCACTGCTAGAGTGGTAAGCCCGTCACGTTCAGCAATGTCACAGTCTGATATTGGACCAACAGGTGGCACTACAGGTCCTAACTCAACAGGGACCAGATGGCACAATGAGCCAATCACATTCCATGTGGCCCTCACCTGGTGGTCTAGTGGAGTTGAGGTCCCTGGGGACATAGCACTGGGACTTTTTTATGGCTCTGGCCTCCTCTGCCATCCCCCTCAGACTTTCCAGTGCTTTCTGAGTTCAGGTACACTCCTCAAGCGATTTCCCCTCTGTTGTCACGTGAAGCGTTTTGGGGTTCATAAGAACAGAAGACAAGCCCTGCTGAATCAGACCAGTCATTAGTCCATCCAGTCTAGCATTCCATATGCACAGTGGCAAACCAGCTGCCCACAGAGCCCCTCAAGCAGGATGGGCGTGAGGCCTCTACCTGCCAAAGCTCCTCCGCAACTGGCGTGTGCAGGCATCCCACCTCTCGTGGAGGAGGTGGCAGGTGGGCAGCAAGGCTAGCCGGCCCTGAGCGCCTCCTCCCTCTTGATCTTGAGACTCACAAGCTTTGCAAAAGGCCATCTTCTGGTGGAAACGAACATGCCAGAAAGGATGCAGCTCATCAGACCTGCATGGACTCTCCTGGGGGCAGAGATGGGGACTGCGCCTGCCCTTCCAGGGTCTCAGTCTATTGCTCAGACTGTGCTCTTACACACAGGGTCAGCATCAAGGCCTGGCTCCCTTGGGTGACCGCTGGGGCCCCATTGCCTACCCTAGAAGCAAAGACCTTATGTTTCATTGTGTCTTTCTGGGGACTGTTCCAGCCCAGCAATCTGAGCAGCACCAAGCAGCTGGATCTACCCAATGCATGATGGGCCTGGCCTAGAATTCGTGGGCATTGTGGGGAACTGAAGGGCTGCTTATGCCCACATGCTCAGAGCTGCTTACACTATGGTCCCCCCAGTCATGTGAGGCCAACAGAACCCCATGAAAAGAGAGGGGGCACACCAGAGGACCCTGCCCCACCCACCACCCCCAAGCTGGAGCTTGCCCTGCTTACACAGTTCAGCTCATTTATTATGCTTATATCCCACCTTCCCACCAAAAGTGCTGCTCAAGGAAGCTAACGATAATATAATAGCAGCTTAAAACCAAAGTCTTGCTGCAAGATAGCATTAAAACAGAGTCATTAATGCACAATTTAATAAAGAAATAAATGAATAAAAGAAATAGGACAGATCCAAGCAATTAAAACTCCCTTCAGCAATCAGCTGGTATATACGCCAAAGGCCTGCCTGCATAAAAATATATTTGGATACTAACATCTCTTAGCAGGGAATTCCAAAACTTGAGAGCTGTTGCCATGGAGGTCTCACACCACCACAAGGGCCTTCTGGGGGAGAGGACCCAGAGAAAGACCTCCCGTGAAGTTCATAAAATCCAGGCAGGCTTGTAGAGGAGAAGGCCACAACCCTAACAGTGCCAGAAGGAGATGGGCAGCCGGTCAAGCTGTTGGCCCAGTTGTTGAGAGGGTAGGCAGTGAGTCATGGGGGCTTCCTAATGCCCCCCAGAGTGCCACCGTATTGCCCCTGCCCTCAGCACATACAGGCTTCCAAGCCCTAAGGTCTGCATACATTCTATGACCTAAAGAACCGGCCATGATGGTCGTCTCTGTCTCCGCCATGTCCTCCACCCAGAGTTTTTTTCCTAGATGGCCACTTTTGACCTCCTCAATAAAAAGCTGGAGACCAGAAGGGAAGACGGCCGGGATACCAGGGTAGGAATCA
This sequence comes from Varanus komodoensis, assembly GCF_004798865.1. Lineage (NCBI taxonomy): Eukaryota > Metazoa > Chordata > Lepidosauria > Squamata > Varanidae > Varanus > Varanus komodoensis. The sequence continues at coordinate 41,107,971 of NW_025336481.1, read as the reverse complement.
GCAGGAATCCACAGCGCTTGCTCCTCTGCGCCTTCAAACACACCCCACTTGCTCTCCACTGAGGCATATTTGCACCCTCCAGACTGGAGTCAGTGCAGATCCATCCATGCTGGCAATGAGAAGGGTGGAACAGAGCTCACCTTTCAGAGTCCCCCCTCCAAGAGGCCAATAGCTTGGAGCTGGAAGGTCATATAATCCCCTGCCTCCCAGACAACACTGGGTGGCCCCTGGATAGTGTGCCTATCACAGGCTCAGTAGTTCCATATAATTACCCACAGTGGTGCAGCTTGTTGTGTTGAGTGAACCTGGCCAGTGTGACCTTTTGACAACCCCCCCCCCCCGCCGAACCTAGGGGCTGTCACAGGTCTCTGGGTGGCTTGTTAGCCAGGGCAATCAGCCCCCCTAGCCAGGTTCCCATGACTTGCCAAGCCAAAGTGCCAAGGATAATGATGCCAACCACCCAGCATCTGGCCAGCACCCACAGAGATGTCCATAAGCCCCCGCGGTTTGCAAAGGACCTCCTCATTACGGGTATCTGGTTGTTGTAGCAAGCATGTCACACGCTCTTTGTCGCCAGCCCTGATCCCTGGCAGCCTGGACCAGTGGGGCCTTCAGCACGCTTTGTGAAGGCAGCTTCGCCTCCAGTGCATCACAGTCATTTAAACGGGATGTTAATGAGAAGACTTTTAAAGGAAGAAATTACCAGTGCGGGCTAACCAAATTTCTGCTCCTGTGTGTTTGTAGGGGAGCAGCTTGTGCATGTCTAAGAGGCGGAATTGTTGAGTTCATTTATTGATTTATATATATATATATATAAAATCACGTCCCTAGCAAGGGCTCCCTAAGGTAGTTTTTACAATTAACATTGCAATTGCTGGATATAATGCAATATCACTGAAGACAATCACATTTGAGAACACAGAGCTGAGACATCCAAAGTACCTTAACCACGGAGGGCAGGCCCTGAAAACAAGGGGAGGACTGGAAACAATACAGCAGAGGAGGAATTCTGCATCTCCAGAACAGTTGTTTGCAAACTGTCATGTGGGTTGCCTTGATCTATGGAGGAATGTAGGTGAAAAGCTGTTAAAAAAACGTAACAAAACCTAGATGTTAACTACAGTTTTCGTTTTCCTTGTTCTTAGCATTGAATGATCTACCTTGCATGGCAGAACCTGTGAGTGTGTGTACGTGTGCGGGGTGGGGTAGGAGAGAGGGAGAGAGAGAGAGAGAGAGGAGTTTATTATTTTCTGCCCAGGCCTTGTAAGAAGTGTTAAAAATGCTTTAAAAAAATAGATGAGATATAAATGTATACATGACAGAATCAATTTTTCTTTTAGCTGAAGGGCATAATATACAGCAGTGAGTCTCCTGCTGCTGAAAGGAAATTATGCTATGACTTGAGAACATCATTCTCCTGCCCTGAAAAAATGAAGAGTTTCAAAGATCTCAACAAACAAGACACTGAAAGCAGAGGGGAGGGGAGAAAGCAGTTGCTTGACTTATATGTGTGTTAGCGTAAGCCAAGACAGATAGAACCGGCGCCGAGCTGAAATTTCTCAGAAGACATTTTCTGGAGATCATTTGCAAGATTTTTCTTTTTCCTCGCACGTTCTCCTACCACCTCTGCCCTGCCTCCCCTGGGAAAAGAAGGGCACTTAGCAGAACTTTCTCCAACCATGGTCTACACTTTTAGGGGCCACCCTCCTCCTCCTCCTCGCCCCCTTGACACACAGGGAGAATGCCTAGGAATTTTGCTATTTCCAGGGCGCGATATGCAGTTAGAGATTCCAACACAAGGAAAAAAGCATCCCTTTGAGGAGGGGGAAACACTGCTATATCCACTGCTGATAGCAACCCCCCCCCCAACAAGAAATTATCAGAAAACTTATTTCCCCTTCACCTGGAGAGTTTGGAGAAATGCCCCCCCCCCCGCCCCACACACATACACAACCACATCCCAGTTTGTCTGGTCATATTCTGGCAAGAATATTTGGAGACATACAGTGAATACTCATAGAATCATAGAATAGTATTGTTGGAAGGGGCCATGGAGGCCATCAGGTCCAGCCCCCTGCTGTTGCAGGACACCATTCAGATGACTGTCCAGTTTCTTCTAGTGTGGGAGTGCCCAAACCTCTCTAGGCAGCTGGTTCCCCTGCTGTATTGCTCTGGCATTGAGGAAGCTTTCCCTGATATCCAGCCTGAATCTGGGTTGTAGCAATTGAGGTGATTGTTCTGTGTCCTACACTCTGGTATCAGCGAAAAGAGATCTTGACCTTCCTTTGAGGTACTTATAGAAGATATCAAGTCCCCCTCAGTCTTCTCTTCTCAAGGCTGAACATGCCCAGTTCTCTCAGTCTCTCCTCATAGGGCAGTGTTTCCAAACACTGGATGTCATTTACTGAATGTCGTTTATCAATTGGTAGGAGCAGGTGGCACCCAACCTATGGAATTCACTCCCCAAAGAGGTCCGCCTGGCACCGTCATTACTGGTTTTTCTGCGCCAGGTAAAGACCTTTTTATTTAAACATCATTTTAATTGTTAAAATATATGATCTGGCCAGGGCAACTTCTACTTCCTTCTCTT
>NW_025336481.1:41101190-41105281 GCF_004798865.1 Varanus komodoensis | reverse complement strand
ATTATTATTATTATTATTATTATTATTATTATTATTATTATTTTACAATGTTTGCCCAAACTTACCCCTATAAGAACCCTGTTATGCTCAGAGAGCAGTCAGTGAGTGGCCTAAAGTGAGAGAGACACTTCATTCCTGAGAGGGGACAGGAATCACAGATTCCCGGAAGGGTCCAGAGGACTATCAGGTCCAACCTCCAGCTCAGTGCAGTGCTCCAAGTTCCATCATGAATGCCTCTAGTGTGAGAGAGCCCACAACCTCTCTAGATCATTGGTTTCATTGTCAGGTTTTTTCCCTGATATTCAGCTAGAATGTGGTTTCCTGTAACTTAAACCTGTTATTCCATGTCCTGGACTCTGGGATGATGAGATTCTGTCCTTCCTCTTTTTGACAGCCTTTCAAGGACGTATACAGTGCTATCCTATCTCCCCTTGATTTTCTCTTCTCAAGGCTAAACATTCCCAGTTCTTTCTTCATGTGGCCTTTTTTCTCCTCTGAACCCTTTCCAGCATGTCTGCATCCCGATGGTGTCCAGAACTGGACACAATAGTCCAGATGGGGCCTAAACAGTGGTGCATAAAGGGGAACTAGTACTTCATGGGATTTGGAAGCCGTACTTCTATTAATGGAGCCAGAAACAGCATTTGCCATTTTTGCAGTCACATCACATTGTTGACCCCCATTCAGCTTGCGATCGACAACAATTCTAAGATCCTTCTCACTTGCATTATTGTTGAGCCAGGTACTCCCCATCTTGTAACGGTGCATTCAGTTTCGTTCCCTGCATCCCAGGCCAACACTCCAACCGCTATGCCACGTTGGCCCCCTTACTCATAAAGGAGGGACTATTTCTGTGCAATTACTCATGAATCCTGGAGGTGCAGGCCTGTGAGTGAATGTTATAAGGCCAAGAGGAGACTGGCTGTTCCTGCGGGTGGACCTCTTCTTTATGGGGATTCTCTAGGAAAAGAATCTCAGGTATGTTGCCACCAGTCAAAATCAGCCATGGACGGCTGCTTGAGGTGCTTTGGGTGCCTGGTCCCACTTGGTCCTCTCCATTCATCCCAGAAAGAAAAGAAGAAGGAAAAAAGAAAGATGCTTTGGATTCCCGAAGACCCTATATTGAAGTGGTAATTATGCAAGCATTTGATCTTTCACACAGAGAAAAGAACAGTGAGACATCCCTTTTGAAACAACACAGCCAAAGATCCAAATATAAAAAAAGAGTTCATGGGGGGAGGAGGGAGGGAGGGCAGGGAGAAAGAGGGATGGCAAAATTCAGAAGCATACCTGGAATTCCAATTAAAAATCAAAGGTCAGTCAAACTTCTCTTTCCTGACTTGAACGGATGTTTGGGTTCTAGGCATGTTCTAGAGCATTCCTCCAGTTCTTTGCAGACCAGATGGTTGAGAAGTGAGAAATCATGTCCAGCTTCCAGCTAGATGGTATATAAGAAACCTCTAGAAGGACCGAGGGAACTTTTTATGGGGTTTTCTGCTCCTTAACAGGGACTGATGTCTTGTCTGTCCAATAAAACAGTAACCTACATTTCAGATGGCAGTGACTTAGCCAACAAACTAGATCATTGCCTAGTGGCTGGCGATTCTTCTTAATGTTTGAAGGTCCTCCTCCCATATCTTCTCAGACATTCCCTGACCTTGGTCTACTGCTTGGACATGCTGCGATTCCACAACCTCCTCCTTCTCACTATCTGAGCTTGAGTTCGCACCTTAGTATGGTGCATGCACATGACATCTGGCATAATATACAGCAGATCCTCATGTGCCTGCAGCTGATGTCAATAGAGAATGCGCAAGGTTGATGAACATCACTATACCAAGCATGCTTCAGAAGAGAGCATGCTGCTCCTGAATGTTTTTAGGGAACAGAAGATGTGTATGGCGGGGGGGGGGATAAAATGAGTCAATCACTGTAGCAGCTGAGTCCAAATTATTCATTCCAAATTCATCCTGCTTAAGTTTCTGCAGCCCAAATTGTAACACTGATGAATCAAGGGCTGGCCCTCATCTCTTTACAGAAGACTGAGGACAACATGAAATGATCTTAACATTTCTGGAAAGCACTGATGCACTGGGAACTTTGAGGTTGAGGTTTATCTGCAGCTAGCAGGTATAATAATGATCTTACTCAATGCTGCAATTCCTTTAGCATTTCCAGAGACAATGCAGGAGAAATAAAATTTAATGAATCTCCAAAGCGGCACTTCCTTGACTTATTACATTAGCAGGACCTCTCATCTGATTGGGACTTTTGAGAGAAATACAGAATTCATTAAAGCAATTTATTTTATAATGGGAGATGGCTAAGATAGATGCCTACTAATGAGATGAAGAGCATTAATTAAATAAATTGTAGAATGGAAGTGAACTGTTTTGCTCAAAACCTGGCAAATAACCCTCTCCACGTATAAGGCAAACTTTGAATTCCTCATCCAGGAAATGTTTGAGTTTCTTCCCAATAGGAATTAAGTTGCACAATAGCTACTGCAGTCGGAGTGGCAGCGTATGTGAAGGTAGCCACCATAACGTTTACTGGGACAACCTCTGCCAGCCAGGGTCCCTCCAGATGTTTTGGCCAACAACTCTTACCATCCTTGACCATTGGCTATGTTGGCTGGGAGTCGATGTCCAAATCAGCTTTGTCAGTAGAGAAATGAAATAAATAAAACCAGTTGAGGTCCAGGGAGACTGTGCTGGGAGCGACGTATCTTGTCAGTCTACAGCTGTCCATCTCTTCCAGAATGAAAACACTGAAATGGATCCATAAAAACGTCAGAAGCACATTAGGGATGTTTCTACCACTGCAGTTGCTTTGGAAAGTCTCATCTGCTGCATTTCTGCTTCTTACAGCTACAGGATCCCTGCCCCCAAAATAATGGCCATAGATTAGCTCCATTCCTGGTGGTTCCTCTTCAGCTGAGGTACCTGGAAGGCAGGTGGCAGGGACTTCAGCTCCCATAAACTCTTCTCAGCATGGCCAGTGCTCAGAAATGCTGAGAATGAAAGTCCAAGCACATGAAGATGGGACTTTGCTAGCTCTATCATAGTTTTTTTAACCTATATAGGTTCCATGATGAAATGACAAGCAAGCTGCCCTTAAAGGCTCGATCAAGGTCAACCTTGTTCTGAATGATCGTGGAGGGTGTGGTGGAGAAGATCTGTGTTCTATAGGTTGTGAGGCTCAACTCACCTGGTCAGTACCACCGATGAATGACCTACAACAGCCTGGTTCCCTCCAGATGTATCGGACTACAAGCCTCATTATCCACAGACAGCAAGACCAATGGAAATAGTAATGCAACACAGTTGTCAAATATGTCCTATATTACCAGATCTCTTTTTGAGCATGAAATATATGCTGCTCTCTCCCCCGCACCCCCACACCCCTGCCTCTTGGCAGAAACCAAATTACAATCAGTTAAGAGTTGGTACAACAATGCACACAGTATAGTTTCCCTGGACAAGACTCTGTCTTCTTTTTCTCTGACATCTAATGCAACCCAGAACTACAATTTTCCATGTGAATAAAACACTTCATAACTTAAAATACATGCAAAACATGTGTTAACTATACTTGTTGGATATATTATAGTTAACTATAATGACAATTTCTTGAAAAGCATTTCCCTTTCTTGTTGGAAGTAGGAAAGGAAACCTCCAGATAGACTTTCTTCAGTTCTCCTTCACTATTGCTAGGTGATTTGAGTTTAGAATTGCTTTCCCATACGTAACAACAGGTCACAAGCCATTAGGATCTTTAATGCACCTAGCACTTCAAACCTCTATATGTCTGTTCTGAAGTTTTGCATGCCTTTTAAGCTAGGGTGTACATTATGGGATAATCCTGCATGGATATTACTTTGTAAAGAGAATATAAAGACAGGAAGTCCCGCATCCCAGACTCATCATCATCATCATCATCATCATCATCATTATTAGAACATTTCTATGCCGCCCCTTGCTGAAGCCTTGGGGTGGCTTACAACACAATAAAATACAATACAATATAAAAATAACAATATAAAATTAAAATTAATAATATAAAATAAATAAAAAATATAAACGATATAA
>NW_025336481.1:41043574-41101090 GCF_004798865.1 Varanus komodoensis | reverse complement strand
GCCAGGCGGACCTCTCTGGGGAGCACATTCCATAGATTGGGCGCCACCACAGAGAAAGCCCTCCTCCGAGTACCTACCCTCCTAATTTCCTTCACGGAGGGTTCCCGGAGAAGGGCCTCTCCTGCAGATCTGAAGGGGCGGCCGGGCATATATGGATGTAAGCGCTCCTTCAGGTAACCAGGTCCCAAGCTGTTTAGGGCTTTATAGGTCATAACCAACACCTTGAATTGGGCCCGGAACACCTTGAATTGGGCCCGGAACACCTTGAATTGGGCCCTCAGCAACAAACTGATCAGGAATGGACCCTTCAAGATGGAAAGTCTACAAAGCACCTCTCTGCAGCTTACAGTGACATACTAGAGGGGCTACCAGGAGATACTCATGGACCCAGCATTAAGCCATGTGATTAAATGGTGGACTCCCGGGTTGCCTGCTTACCAGGCCTGTATCCTAGCATTTGATTTCATGAGTGGAAGGCCATTTTGCTGCTTTGAACTAAACCCTATTATCATTAATGAGCATTGCAAGTGCAATGGCAGGGAATCTAAGCAAAATGCAGTGCAGACAGTTTGCAGATTTTCAGTCTGCCATTCTCCCTTGCAGCTGCTTTCTTTTCCTGCACAGAACACCAAAAAATAAAAATAGCAGCACAAATTACCACATGCCTCGAACGATGACAGAGGCAAGGAGGAAGGGGGGATCTATGGGGCCAATATATAAATAATTGCAGTACTTTGATATTTGAAAGTGCATGTGCTTGGATTCACACAGGCAGCTCCCGTGTGATACAAAAGCTCAGAGTTCAGTTAACGACTTCCGGAGGGCTGCTGTAAAATAATGCATCATGCTATGACCGATAACATTCAACAATTGCTCTGATGTATGGCCCAAACCAATTTCCCCCCACCTAGCACAGAGTTTTTTTTGCATGGCCCAACATTTCCATATTGCATTTCCCATTCAGGCAGGGAGTTTGTCTGCGAAAGTACATCACACCGGTCATAATCGGAAAGGGATTCTTCTCCCCCACTCCCACAGCCCAATATGTAGAGAAACAGGGATCATGGGAGGAGAAGGAAAGTCTCGGCAGAAACATTTTCTCCAAGTCATGCTTCCAGGAAGGAGAAACTGTCTCTCTCTCTCTCATTCACACACACACACCAAAATCCCCCAAAAGGCAGGCCCTCTTATGATGCTGCTTCATTAGAAGCTCAGCAAAGGAAAAACCGAGGATCCATTTTGCTTTTCCTTGCTTTATTGATGATATCACAGCTGCATTAATGGAATCTTTACACTCTACTGGTACGCTATGAATTTATCTACAATGCATTCAGTTATTGGGCAGGCGGTAGATATCTTGCTTCTGTGCATAGAGGAGAAATGGCAGTGTCTTTCTGAACAAAAAGCACATTCCTTCTCTCTCTCTCTTGTCCACAAAAAGGACCCAAAATAAGTTTAAGGCATTATCAGACAATCAGTATTATACTCCTACATGCACATATTTTGGCACATCTGCCATCACACCAATAAATGGTATGGAGAAATGCAGGTGAGCGAGTTGCGTGATGGAGATGGAGGTCTTGCTTGGAGATTTAAGGGGTACAACCTGAGGCACAGTTGCACTGGGGGAAAGTATTCCTAATTATTTATTTAATTCATTCTAACCATGTTATTTTATACTCAGTCGTGGTGTGGTCAATTTATTTACTTGTTTAGGATTGGTAGGGTTTTAATGTTTGTAAACCACCCAGAGAGCCCTTTGGGCTATGGGGGTGGTATACAAATGCAATCAATCAATCAATAAATAAATGGAGTACCTGAATAAAATACCAGGTGGAAAAAGAGGATCAACAAGGGATAAGGTCAAGGGAGAATGCAATTACTTAATCAGATTTAGTGATGTGCATAGTCACAGTTGTTGACTCCAGCTTCTACTTTTTATTCTGTTAGACTGCTAGAGACATAAGCCACATTTTGGAAGTATGTAGCAGACTCAACATTTTGGAAGCAGTTTGACAGACCCCTCACTGCATTTGATGCAGATTTATCTTTTCCTTTTCTCAGGTAAACTCTTGCCATTTTTCAGCATGTCTCAGTGTGAACCACAGAAATTTTGACTGCTTGGGTAGCACTTCCAGTGTTGCCATTATCACCTTCTCCAGTTCCTGGAGCAGTTGCCTGATGGACAAAAGATAGACATGAAAACATGCTTACATCACTGGCTTTTACCTTTGTCCCACCCTTCCTGAGAAGAGTCAAGGTCCTACAGGGCTACATTGCCAAAGACAGAGAACCCATGGATAAGTCTTTATGAGGTGACACCCTCCCAACCTTTGGCTGCATTCACCCACACCTCCCATGAAATAATGGGGGGTTATCGTGTCACCTTTGGGGGCTAGTGGGGATTTCTGGAGGTTCCTGCTTGCAACTGACTTCACAGATCACCTTTTTTGACCTCAGATATCACTTCAAAATTCAACTTCAGGGATCACTCCAATGTTTTAGAGGATAAAAGGTGGAGTTAGTGTTATTTATGAAGTTGATTACTCTAATTCTTCCACATCTGGAACTGAGTGTTGTCTAGAGGGGGGATTTCATTGGTTAGGATGCCCTGATAAGTATCCAGAGACTATTTATGGTGGAGGCATATCTTTCCTAACTACTCCTTATTGCCAGGCAGAAGGGAAAGCTACTGACCACCGGGGTTCTCGTGTCTTCAGCCTTCCAAACACTGTCCAGTGGAGGTGGAGAAGCTGCTGGAAACTCCACCTCCACATACCACTCAGTGGGGTGGCAACCATTAGATGGGACCGGTTGTAGTCACGGCTCCTTCGCATGGAACCAGGGTGGTGTCACCCACTTCTGGAGACAAACTGATGTTTGCCCTGCTGTCCCCTTTCAGCTAGGAGACCCACACCACTTGTCGCTGCTGAATTCTTGTTGCAGCTTCACATTAACAAAGATGTGGCCTTAAATCCATAATATTATGCATCTCTACTCCGGGACAAAGCATCAAATATGGCACTTGAAAATATTTTGAAGAAATGGGAAGTGCAAAGGCAGATGCATGAATTCATTTGGTATACCTGAATTTGTGCAGTGCAAATGGTGAAGTCAGGTGCAGGTGGCAGATGAAGGCTCCACTCTGCTCACTGGTAAAGGTGTTGCATCTAATTTCTTTTGACGCTGTTAGATACCTGAGCACATACACGTAAATCATGCTGTCGGAGGCAGAGCCCCACCTCGTGCAGTTCTTTCAAAGGTATTCTACTAGTGTTCCCTGCAGGGTTCCTTAGGGTACTACTTTGCAGCAAAACACGTTCAGTTCAGTAGTCAGTGGGTCTTCTCTGCCATTCAGCTCTTATTTGAGCTTAATAGGCACTATCTATGGTGTTGCACGCGTCCCCAAAATGGGTTCACCACCATGGAGCACCAGGAATCACTCCACTAAAGCCCAAAATACAAGCAGCAATAGTAAGAAGCCCCAATGATACAGAGGTCAGCCGGCTCTCCAGATGACATCGTGTTTCTGTTGCTACAACATGTGGCTGGACCTGCAGCTTGCTAAACAGTTAAATACTCACTGTATTGGCTGCAAAGATTTGACTGAAGCAACAGGCAAAACAATTCTAGTACAGCCAGGGCTTGACAAGAAGTTAAAGGGATTCAGGATGGGTGCAAGGCAGTGATGGACAGCCAGAAGCTTTCTGTCAAGGGCTGCGAGAAAGATATCCTGGGAGATATGGTGGACAAAAGGCAAGCAAGAGATGTCAGCCTATAGTTCTCGCATGTTTGGCCAAATGAGAGCAGAAATGTGGTGAAGACACCATTAGGAATAGCAGCTGAACAGAGCTGATTGGATCCAGAAGGTGAAGCGTTTGTCACTGAGTCGTAAACAGTTCCTTCACTAAGCAGCCAGAATGCCAAACAGCAGAATAAATCAAGAGTAAATCTAATGGAATGAAACCACTACCACTACTAAACGTACTGACCATGCTAGTCCCACTGTACATGAGAAACCCCAGGCTACAATGGAGACACCTATCTGATGGGCAACAGTCCTGGGGTGACCCTTGCTGGCACCCAAGGTACTCTGATGCAATCAGAGCGGATAATTAATTTGCCACCAAGTCCCCTTTTGATTGTGCCCACCCACTGCTTTAAAACCTTAAGGACAAAATAACCCCTAGTTTGCAGCCCTTTTGGTGCTATTTGCAGTGATTGTCTGCCATCACAGTCGCTGAATTTCATATTTCCTGGTTCAGAAACAAGGTCAGCCGTCTCCAATATGGATATTCTGAAATTCACCTTAGATTAAAGGAGAAATTATCTGAACGTTTCCACACACGCAAAATCTTTCATGATATTTTCTGAGATAATAGGAGCGTACAGTCAAGAAACAAGCCTTCTTTACAGGGTATTCTGCTCTTGCCAAATTGGTCCAAATTGGGCCTCAAGGCCTTTATTCTGATGCAACCCTAATTGGAAAGTCTTGTTCTTCAAGCTGTCCATGAGTCTTTTCCCAAAACAAAAATTTGGAGCATTACAGAGGGAGAAACCAAGTCATATTCTGAAGGATCCAGAGAGGTTCGCCTGTCAGGAGTGCTTGTTTTAGTTAGAATTTCTTTATGTGACAAACATACAGAGACCACTTTTCAGAATAAAACAAAAGCAGCCACATTTCTCCTTGACAGTGGCTGTGGTATCACCACATGTGCCAGAGTAAAGTGGAATAAATCAATGTGAAATGAACTTATTGGGTGCAAACTAAGCTTCAGCCCCGACTGTTCATCCCACTCCCCCAAAAAAACAATGAAGCCACGACCCTTTGGATGCATCAAGGCATCTGAGCCTTTTAACTGTGGAAATCTGTTTAGATAGCTCACTCAGAGGGCAGATTTATGTCCAGAAAATTTGGAGTTGCTTACCAAAAGGATGAGAGTAATTTATTTTCCTGTTACTGGTCTGCCACATGAATGAGATAAGATCAGCTAAAATATTCAACAGAGCCAACCATTTCTCACAATTTCTCTCTATGTCTCCTCATCTTTCCCTTTTTCCTCTTTGAGACCAGTTACCTATTTAACTCCATCCTGTCAATTAAGCTGGAGGAAGAGGGGGGAGGGAAGGCAAAGAACTAATTAGGCAACTGTGTAATTTTAATTAGCTGTTTTGATAATTAAACTAATTAGTTCCCCTGTGTTTCCACAATATGTGGTGGACTGGTTTTGATACTGCGGCTTCAGAGTTCCATTCCATTAGTTAATTAGTCACTTTTGCATTAGAAAGCTTTATTAATGGCCTTAATTTGCAGTTGAAATGAGAAATCTGCTGTCAATAATTTGGATAATTGCCTACTGTTTGATTATAAAGTACAAAAGTAGCAGCACACTATTACATATGCAAATCCCAAGGGTTATTTCCTGGATGCTTAGCTTTCTTGATCTACATTTCATCCTCTCTCGGTTTCTGGGTGTTTTTTTTTTCTTTTTGACCCTGTTAGGGATGGGCTGGGGGTGGGGAGGATCTAGCTTATTAAGGAAACGAAGGCCTGCTTTTTTCCCCTTGTCCTGTACTCTGTGTCTGCTTGTGCCTGCAATTGTTCGAGTTATTGCTTGCTTTGTACCTAATTAGTGTCCTTGGATTTAAATGAACAGCTCTGTATACACCTCTAGTTCCTGCAGCCATGTTTGTGCATTGAATAATTGATTCTACTCTGCTAATCAGATAGGGACATAATGAGCCAGTTTAATTAAATGGGGATCTAACCTGGTGAACACTGGGAAAATATTTGCTCATTTACTTAGTAAAAGGCCACAGTTGCTTTTTCACTGGATGGAAAGAGAAGGTGACGGAACGTAAAGCAGGCTCTGGGAAAACAGTGGTGGGGGAGCCACAAACTGTTCCGCAGTTGTCAGCCCCTAACAAATCAGGCTACTTGAATAGCCAAAGCCAAGTCCCCCCCACCCCATGCGCCACACACACAAGAAGGATTAATCCAAGGGCCAGAAGACGTGAAACTGTTGATGGGTTTTCCCTGCCTCTCCCAAAGGTGTCGGCATCACTTTCCCGCTATGCTCTAAGAGACAGGTTGCTTGGTCTTTCCGCCCTCGGTGATTTACAGAAAGAATTTTTCAACCCCTTGGCTGCCATTCAGTTCCCGTGTTAACTCCATAAGGTAAGACTCCATAAGTCGGCGCTTGTATCGGTAGCGGACTGTAGCAGGAGGTGGGAGGAAAGGGGGGAACTTGTTTCTGGATGTTGCTTACATGCTTTTGTCTGCAGATCAAAGTCTGGTGGTGCCCACATCAGGCAGCTTTGTTTATCTGAACTGCCAGGGTGGACTGGAAGAGGGAGCACTGTAATCATTTCTCAAATAATAAGACGATGGGATCCAATGGAAGTGTTATGTCACTGCAATCACTTCTGCACAGGGTTGCCCAGGAAGGCTGGGACCGGGGCAAATAGAGGTGCCACTCCATCATTGTTTCCAGGCGTTGCTTCATGTGCAACTCTGTCATTGGCTGTTCCGCATGGGCTGGGTGGTGACTTCCTGCCTTCTCAAATTAATCCCTTGGGGTGAAAGTCTGTACTGAAGCAGGATGGGACTGCCACTGGGAAGGGTGGCCTGGGATTGCCGTTTTCCTCTGCTTCTGTAACTTCTAGATCAACTAGAAGTTCACTTTTCTGACAGCTTTACAAGGTGTGTCTTCTCACCCCTGCTAGAGGAAGTCAGTGAGGAGCAGGTTTAGAAGACTATGCCTCATACTGATGTTGGGATGTGGGTTAAATAGCATGAGGCATTACAGTGGAGTCAGGACATCAACAGTGGTCCTCCTTTCAGTGTAAGCTTTTGTGTACTTCCACTCTTATGTTCACAACCAGATGTTCAGGAGGGAATGGCTTGAAAAGGCTGACTGAGATAAATGCAGACAAATTTCAGTGCAACTCACACTGACCTTCTGTGCAGGAAGCTAGGAAAGGGCGTCTAGCTCCAAAGTGAGGGCGCAGGTTGAACCAAGAGCAGGTTGAAACCATGGTTCTTCTACATGAGCTGGGCAGGCTCCTCTCCAGAAACCTTGACAGCTCCTGCCAGTCTGTAGAGAGACAATACCAACCTAGATGGCCCAGTGTTCTAACTCCAATTGGTGCAGAGCTACCATAATGCCCAAGACGTGGATGGAGCCGGAGAGCCCTGAAGCCTGGGATTGGAGCAAATGGGGCTGCTCTTTAAAGGAGTGCTTCAAAACAGCAGGGGGAAGACACGCCAGGCCAATGACTCACCTTCCAACTGGTCCCAAGGTCAAAAGTCATCAAGAGAGGAAGCATGACTTGTGCTGTTCAGGACCAGGAACAGGGAAGGTTTTACTGCATAACTTTCAAAACTCCTGGGCAATTGGCAGAGTGGTGATGCCAGGCGGTAGACGCCAAAGTGTTTCTTATTTATTGCTGAAGAAAGCAATCCAAATGCTGCCATTTTAAATGTGAGGGAGGTGGGGAGAGAAAATCTTTTGAATGGGAAGATGATTACAGTCTTTAACTGCCAAGGTGAAAAACATTACCCATTTTTAAATGACAGCTTAAGTGAAACATTGAGCATTGAGTACGTAATCTGGAAGGGGGAGAAAAGCCAGCTCTGGCTGAAAGTACAAATGTGTATTCAAATTGTCCACGAGAAGAACTTTACCTATAGATTATGAGTCACATAATCAACGTGGTCCCCATCTGCTAGGGCGCTCTAGGATGAAATCACATATTGACCCTGAACCCACACTCAATGTAAAAAGCAATTGTTATTCTGCCACTGTAACACCTTGTTGCCAATGGCGATGTAATTAAAGCAGTGAAGACTCATTTTCCCTTCTTATCTCTTAAGCTCGTCTGAATCAGAAATGGTCTGTGGTAACGGAGAAAAAACGTAACACCAGGCTTGTGTTTATTTTTGAATTTGGAAAAGCTGCTGTGTGTGCAGGAGATCCTCATGCGCCTCCTGTATTTTGTACTCGTGTGTGTACATAAACGAAGCATCCTTATGTGTGTGATTTTTCTATTCCTCACTCCCTCTTACACATATACAGAGAAAGGGAGAGGGAGGGAGAGCAGGCGAGATCCCTATATAGAGATATATGCACCCCCGGCATAGATGCACACTCACAGTTTAGATTTTTTACTCACCCCCTTTTCTCCCCTATTAAAATTCCGAATGGCTAAGAGGATTTTCTCAATTTAGTCATACTTTTAATCTTCGCTGAAATGAGTGATGACTTCTTATAATAAAAAGTTGACAGGCTTACATTGCGCACCGGTGGATTAGTTTCCCTTGGTGATGAGGTTTTCTTTTGTGCGCCGTGTGTCTGTTTGATGGAGGTTTAACAGAAAGCGTTTTGGCAGAAATTGGATGCAGCAGGGATCATCTGGAGATGGCTGCTGTTCGATATTAACTGCACACAGTAACTTTTTTTCCCTTCTTCTTCTTCCACTCCCCCCACCTTTCCTTTTGCCAGGTGACAGAAACAGCCAAAATATTGTCTTTTCCGCCTCTCCTCCCTCGCTGTTCTGGAAAAAAAAAATAACAAAAGGAAAGGGAAAGGAGAGGGGTTAATTAAAAGATTAAATATCCCTGCACATTCTGGTCAAACTTCTTTAAATATATTTATTTTGCTTTGGGGTATTGTTTAATGAAGGCCTGGGCCAAGCACTCACTCAAGGAAGATATCAGACCTACAGACATTGGTGTGTGGTTTTCTAAAAGCAAAGAAGACTCTTTGATCTCTCTTTTTTTAAATCCGTATTGGAGAATAGGGATGCATTTTCTCTGGGGCTTCTTGAAAAACAATAAAGTAGAAATCCCGGGCGGCGAATTTTCCGCTAACTATCCTCCCTATATTAAGCATCATTTTCTTCCCCTATATTTGGCAGCACGGGTTTTAATGATCAGAGGTTGTCAGGCAAGTATTTCAGTGATACTGCCTAGCCAATACAATAAGTGCATTTACTGAGCTGTCTTCCATTCTGCGTTGGCACACTTTTCACTTGGCGACTGCAGCATCGAGTTGAGTTGCTTGAGCAGATGGACTGCCATGGAGAGAACTCTTGTGCCGGATCGCGATGGCTGTGCTTACTTAGCTCTGCAGATCTTTTCCAGTAGTGGTTATGCAGGAGCAAGGGAAGCCTTTCCGTGTGTGTATAATGTAATGTGTGATATGGGTGTTGCAGGTGGACATCCATAGGCATGGTGACCTCCTTCTCCTCTATCAAAAGAGGTGACATTGCACTTCTTGTGAAGTGGAGGGAGGACCTGCACTCTCCATTCCTCCATCTGTCCCCGTGTGGAGGAACCAAGTGTGGAGAACTCTAGTGAACGGCATACGTATATATTTATGGATGTATGAACCAGACCATGATTGGCTTCCCATACAGAGATTATGTATCAGTGCACAAAGAAATCATCCAGTCTCAACCCCGCCAGTGTTATTTTCAAAGGAGGGACCTGAATGTGTACACAGATCACATGCCTCCACAGAAATGAATCAGGAATGAGGTTCACCCTCACAAGTTGGGGCTCCACACATCTGCACAAACAGCATTATTCTGGGTCAGAGTGTGCATTTGCTTCCAAGGTAATTGCTGGCTTGCATTGCATGTAGTTGTTTCAGAATGGGTGCACAGAGCAGACAAAAGCAGCTCTTGTTTCCATAGGTACAGAGTCTACTTTGGTATATTAATGAATGCTTCAGTTTTGGGGCGGTCAAAGGAAAGTGGTTGCTTCCAAACCTGACCTTCTCATCTCATGTCCCTACTAGTTCCACAGTGAAAATAACATTAAGTGTTGAGGAAATTATGTACCAATGGTTGTCTTCATTTGGAGCATATTAACATTTAGATGCTTCCTGAACCCTTCCTTTAAGGCTGAATGAGCTCGGTCCTGAAAGTCTTGACTGACTCATCTTTTGTTGGTTCTTCCATGCTTTGTTTAATTCAGCAGATATGATTTCATCCCTGCTTTGCTCTGCAATGGATTTTCCCAACATTTCCCTGCCTTCCACTTGAATGTGGAATATGCAGAATCCAGAATCTGGCATAGAGCCCTTTGTCATTGTTTGCCTTAGGTTGGCGTGTGTTGCTGGACCAAGCTCAAGGAGGCCTACACAGCTTGGGAGCAGGTTGCCCAAGGGAACGCCTTTTTCCCCACCCACCTGCCCACACCTTGCACTCAGCACCAGCTGTTTTTGTAGCCAAACTGTTACATTGCCTCTCTGGGCATCATCCAAACTTTCATCCAAACTCCAAGCAAGCACTGTTTCCAGCTAAAGACAGTAGCCTCACATACCAAAAAAGACAAATGTTTCAGGCAGGCTTCACATAACACAGTACCTTGTAGGGTTCAGTTACTTCATTTGTTCCTTGAGTTAGAGCCCCATGAAAGACCGTGGCCACAAAATGGATATACTCTTCTATGCCCCACCTCTAACTGAGTGGGATAGCAAGGGCCTCCCTCAAGGTGGGATAGCACTTCACCTACCTGCCCAGAAGTCTCTTATGAGCCCCACATGACCCTGCCTTGCTCCTCACTCCTCATATATGCCCAACTCTTGGGGCTCATGTCCCCATCCCCTCCTCCTGCTTTTCATTAAGAGCCTGCATTCCCATGGTGTTCAGGGGGGCCACCTTGGCTGTCCTTGAGAATTAGGCAACAGCTGGGTTTCCTCCTCTCTTCCTATTGTGCTCACGGGTTTCCTGCTGCCACACATTTGTTCCTCTGCAACACCTTCCACTACCTTCCCCGTCTGACTCAGGATCGGATCTCAAGTCCTTGCGGGACGTGTCTGTACAGATGTCGGTCCCAGTCCCTCCAGCCCGGTCACGGCGACCTACAGACCACGAGTGCCTGCCTGGGTGACACGTCACCTGCACGTGCATATTTGACGGAAGCCAGTGGGAGGGCTATTTATGAACGAATTCCTGGTTTTTTTTAAAGATTCACATGCTGCCCGGTTGGCAGATGTCCTTAAGGCAATTTATGATCATAAAACAAATACTAAAACTAATGATTACAACCAACCAACAACCAAAACAATAAATACAACGATCAACGCAAACAATACTAGCAGTTCAAATATTAGAAATTCCAAAGCTATTAAAGAGCCAGCAGTTAATAATCATAGCACTGGGTTAGAAATGAAAGAAGAAGGTCTTAGTCTGGCCTCTAAAGGTATGTGATAACAGTGAAAAGCACATCTCCTTAGAAAAGCACTCCATGGACAGTGCTGCTGTGGCATCACACCAAGTGGAGGAGCAACACCCAGCAAAAAGACTATGAAGCTGTCGCAGCAGTAAGGTGAGAACATATGATGCAAGGTGCTCCTTTGCCATGGCGTCACCTGGCTTTGGAAATCTCTCTTCTATAGCCTGACAGATCCTATTCTTGACTGCGGTCCAACGCCTGTTAAAACCCAATGTATTTAAGCACACCTTTCCTGTCTTTAATACCCAGCTTAGTAGCCTTCCCGTTGTTTTGGATTTTTATTTCTGTTTTAGGGTGCAATCCTATACATAGTTAGACAGAAGATAGCCCTAGAACTCTCAGCCTTCCACAGTCAGCCATGGTACTTGGGCAATGCTGGGAATTGTAGGACTTTTTTCTGCCTAAACATGCACTGGATCCTGTCCTTAATTTTAGCTTTAACAAAATTTGGATTCTGTCCCAGAATTTGTTAATGGAAAGAAATATAGAAAGATTGAAAAAAGAAAAGTACTTCAGGTAACAGACATACTCTAGGCATGAATTAGAAAATTTTAATTAGTAGCATGACAACTTAATAACTTTACATGAATTCTGGATAAGTATTCCAGATCTGTATTGACAACATACGAGAGCCAGTGTGGCGTAGTGGTTAAGAGCACGGGACTGGGACTCAGGCAATCCAGGTTCTAGTCCCCACTCGGCCATGGAGCCACCTGGGTGACTTTGGGCCAGTCACAGACTCTCAGCCCAACCTACCTCACAGGGTTGTTGTTGTGGGGATAAGATGGAGGAGGAGAATGATGTAAGCTGCCTTGAGCCCTTTGAGGAAAAAGACAGGATATAAATCGAAAAATAATAAATAAATATTCTGAATGCAGGCATGCCAGTACACTAACAGATAAAACTGTATTTAAATGTTTATACAAAACCCATTGACAGGGGAAGTTTTAGGAGAACGATATGTGGCTGCAAATCAGGGTGTGTTGCAGCTAACACAGATAGGTGAAGTTTTGCTTCAGTGTCCTTCAGCTGAGGAGAAACCCAGGTGCTTAGCAAGCTAGGCCTACGCAGATGTTTGAGGAGACAGTACAGCCTTCATGTTTCTTCATCGATCTCTGCTAGCAATGGACTGCCTTTGGCAGCCGACACACTCATATTGTTTCTGAAAACTGTGAGCTCAGGAGAAACCACAGTTTGCAACATTTAACCACAATTTTGCTTCAACCAGCCTGGCAGGAATCTCAAATCGAAGCGTGTTGTCCTACCTGCGGAAGAACCAAAGGAGGACCCAGCCGGCTCTCACCCATCTTGGCCTGCACTCCACGCACCCTTTGGCCAACAAGCTGCCCCCAAGAAACCCCCCAGGAGGACATGAGTGCAGCAGTGCTTTCTCTCCCATGTTCCCAGCAAAAGGCACATGTTCCCCAGTAACATCAGATTCAGAGGTGGCTGGGGAATATGGGCAAGAGGGTTGCACTCCTGCCCTGCTTGTGGGTTTCCTGTGGACTGTGTACCAGATTGCAAGTGATGCAAAGCTGCAGGAAAGCACTGCAGCTTACCTTCTATCGCACCTCTTCAGAAGCCTGTGATTACAGACTGTGTGTTTGCACGTGCAGTTTGCATGCATGTTGTTGTTGCTGTTAGTCGCAAAGTCATGCCCGACCCATCGCGACCCCATGGACAGTATTCCATGTTGTGAGCTGCCCCGAGGCTTTGGCAAATGGGGCAGCATAGAAATGTTTTAAAAATAAAAATTAAAAATAAATAAAAAAAAATAAACATTCCTCCAGGCCTTCCTGTCCTCCACCATCCCTGGAGTCCACTCAAGCTCACACCAACTGCCCCAGTGACTCCATCCAGCCACCTCATCCTCTGCCATCCCCTTCTTCTTTTGCAATCCACTGTTCCCAGCATTAGGCTCTTCTCCAGGGAGTCCTTCCTTCTCATTAGGTGGCCAAAGTATTTGAGTTTCATCTTCAGGATCTGGCCTTCTAAAGAGCAGTCAGGGTTGATCTCCTCTAGGACTGACCGGTTTGATCGCCTTGCTGTCCAAGGGACTCACAGGAGTCTCCGCCAGCACCACAATTCAAAGGACTCAATTCTTCAGCCTTCCTTATGGCCCAACTTTCACAGCCATACATTGCAACTGGGAAGACCGTAGCCTTGACTATACGCACTTTTGTTGGCAGGGTAATGTCTCTGCTTTTTAGTATGCTATCTAAATTTGCCATAGCTTTCCTTCCCAGGAGCAAGCGCCTTTTAATTTCTTGGCTGCAGTCCTCATCTGCGGTGACCTTGGAGACCAAGAAAATAAAATCTGTCACTACCTCCATTTCTTCCCCATCTATTTGCCAGGAAGGGAGAGGACAGGATGCCATGATCTAGGTTGTTTCAAAATTATAAAGGTGTGCAATGGGATAGAGCTGAGTATGAGCCAGTGGGCCTGACCTCTATGTGCATTCAGATAAGTGCCTGAACATTGCTTTCGCAGTGTCAGAATGGGGCATTCTGCAATGAAGCATTACTGCTCAAACAAGCAGCAAAAACCAGCATGGGAGAATCAGGGACATCTGAGCGAATTGAGGTTCTCCATATCACAAGTCAATTCACTTCCACATTCCCCAAAACATGCATCCCCCACCCTCAAGTGGAAAAGTCTTTTTCTAAATATGTCCCCAAACACATATTTTCTCTCCATTAAAGTATGAAAACGTGTCAGCTTTCAAATGTGCATTTTAAAGTGTGCATATTCCTAAAAGGACGCAGCTTCTAAATGTGATTGGAAGTTCTTTTTGAGAACTCTAATGACATTCCTGTTCAGGATTGTGAATGGGGCATGCTCAGCTGTTTTTCAGATTGAAATGAAATTTTCATGCATCCCTAATAGAAACATAATATTTTGTTTGCCAACTATTTGCACTCAGAGCATCATTGGTTGTCTGACATCTTCTCATGTTCCCATAGCAATACCTTTCTCTTGGTCCAAATCATTCTGTTCACCAGAGGTTTCTATTGTGATGCTGCAGCACCTCTCTTGATAGTAGCTGTGGCTGGTCTCACGGGCTTTGCAGTCTGTGTTGCACCAAAATGATGTTTTGCTCAGCTGCCTGCACAAGCACTCAGCCTGGATTGTGATGTTGCATCACACAGCAGCGGAGACCTCAGAGAAATCTGCAACAGACTCAGATAAGTTCCGAGTTCTCGGAATTCAGACTTAGATTCTGCAGCAGACCAGCTTTTTCCAAGTCAGACAGATTCTGAGCGCTTGCAAACCATTTTTGTTTTATTTTACATACTTTTGCTAAATTTAGTTTTAGAAAAATATGTAAAATAAGAGTGACCAAAAATGTGCATAGGTTAAATCATGAAAAAGTCAATTTTGGGGGATTTGTTTAGTGCGTTTGAACAGGAGGATTCTGCAATGGGGGGAATATGACTTTGTGCAAGTCTGAATTCATCCAAATATAGAAATGTGGTTTTTGCAAAATCCAATTCCATAAATGAGCAGATGACAGAACAAAGATGCTTGACAGTATGCAGAACATAGACAGAATACTTTGTACAACACCCTTACACAGCAATTATTCCATCCATTCTTTCTAGCTTTTGGCAGAACCCAAAGAATTTGGCATGACGGCAGTGGTATTTAAAAATGAAACATGGGCAGCCACAGAATTCTGCTCCCCGATGGTGAGCCATTCCACACAAACGGTCCATAACACAATGGCCTCTACCTTCTTAAGCTACGTAAAGCACCCTCCATCTGGTGGCCATCACAGGAAAATCTCTTTAAGATTTAGTGAAATGGCCTCTCTTTTGCACAGCGGTTTTTGTTGCACTGGGATGACAGGACAGTAGGGTGTTCAGTCCTGGTCCTAAATGGCTCCAACGTGGGTTCTTTGGGCCCTTCTGACTGTTGTGTGGCAAGTACACCAGGGCCCAATGGCCTTCCCCTGAGCTCTCACCAGCTGTCATGTATTTCTGAATAGCATGGTAGGGATTGGGACCTTTAGATGTGGCTGCATGATAAACATGCTTGCTACATAGAGGGCCAAGGTGGTATGTGCAGCTATGGGAGGTGCTTATCACCTGCGTGCCCACAAATAAAAGAAAAACAAGAAGCAAAATTAAATGGCACCTGCAGCTGCTACAGGACAGGGGAATGTTGCTTCTGCTGGCGCTCCACAGCCAGTGTGATGTGAGCAGAGTGGAAGGACACGACGAGGGTCACCCACGTTGCACGCAACCCACAAGCCATATCTTTCCATCCCTAGCCTAGCGGCCTGACCAGAATCCAGCCCAGCATCCAGAATTGTTGGATGTCCACAGGGCGAGCTTGCAGGCTTTGCTAAAACTCCGGTCACTCCTAACGGGTGCATGTCCAGCAGCCATTATTGTCCACCTTACCAATTGCTTCAACAATTCAATAGTCACTTTAGTCATCCTTGTGGAATATCAGGCATATCAGTGAGGACTGGAGAAGCAACTGCATCTCGAGTTTTGCATTTGCCAGACCAACTACCCAGAAAATATTGGAGTGGAGCAGGGGGAGGGCTTGAGTGTTGAGGCAATGGGAATTCAGTGGCTCTTGGGTGTAACAACAGGCCATTCATAAGAGCTCATGGAAAATGCACACCTTCTCTGCCATGTGGGCCTTTGTCCTGGTTAATATTCATATACTCCAACAGAACTTCGGTAACATGCTAACCTGATGATATTGTACATCTGCCCATCGCCATGCATGATCTGCGACAGACCTTGAGGAATGTGCGTATCCCAATGGGCGTTTGTAAATTCTCTGGGCAATGTGAATAAAATCCACTATTTTGTACATTATCCGGGCAACTTGCAGGTTGCAAGCAGCCTGGATGCTCATTCATAGAGATGAAAGGGGTGTGGCTACAGAGGAACATAAACTTTATCTGTAATTCAGCCCCCTCTTCCCTGCTCAGCTGTTCCTTGCTTATCATCTGATCAGGGCAACTTAGGATTGGATTTAACGTACAGTCTTGTTAAATCCATTCTGTCTGTCTTTCCCAGATTGTCAGGTGCCTTTCATTCTGCTATCCTTTCATGGATGTTATCAAATCTTTTTCAGTTGACCAAACTTGCATTCATGTGCTTGTGTGCAGATTTGCACTTCCAAAACTTTGCAAGTCTCCCCAAATGAACCATTTCACAATCTAATACATGGTTTTTAATTATTACTACCATGACTACTGCTATTTATATTTTTCTATGACTGAATGTGTGTAAGATCCCAAAAAGTTAAAAAGTAGCCTGCAAGTTCATAGGATCTGTGCTGTTCACAGTCCTTTGTGAAGTCTGTAGGTTGGAGCCATAAAATCCAAATTCATTTGCATCCTCTGCAGATGGCTCTGACACTCCAAGTGAAGGAGGAAGCTTAAACCTTCCCTCCCCCTCAGTCCCAATTAATATTGTCCCCTTCATGTGCTACTATAGCCTTTCCTAAGGTTGAAGGCAGTGCAGGAAGCAATTTTCATCATGTTTAGTGGAGGAACAGAAGGTTTAATTCTTCCCTTCCTTCTCAGCCACCCCCACCCCAAACACACACAGACACTGCTCAAATGATCAGCAGAGAACAGCTGAGCGGTGAAGAAAAAGAAGCCGCGGCCACATCGCTTTCCCCTGTTGCTCCGAAGATTGGCAGGAGGAATGCCATGGGTTGCGCAGGGTTGCTTGCAACTCCTACACAGCAGGTTGCCCAACTGGGAACTAGAGATAAATCCAAAGGAGAGATTCTTCAAGAAGATGCATTCTGATGGGTGAACATACATCTCTTCCTCGAGGCTTGCTGGAAAGCATGCCTTTGGCCAGGTAATGCACACCATTCCCTCTTCATGGGTCCATCTGGCATATGTTGTCCCAGAGGTGAATGCACCCCATGGCAGGCTCTTTGCTTTTTATTGATTTCAAGTTTATGCCGCCCAATAGCCAAAGCCGCCTGGACAGGTGACAAAAGGTACAAATATCCAGTTTGCATATACAATTGCATACAGAAAGAGACTATAATACCAATTATTGCAAACTTACAAAATGGAAACACGACCTTGGATATTTCCATTGCAATTGCTCTTATTCGCATAGAAGCATAGCAGTGGTGCAGAATTAAATGGAATATATAAAAGCAAAGTTTAGAAGTTGAACTGTTAAAATCTTCAGCTGGTGCCAAGAAGAATACAAGGTAAGCACCAGGTGCACCTCTTTGAGGAGTTCATTCCAAAACCAGGGTGCCACGACCAACGAGCCCCCCCTCCTGTAGCCACCTGCCTTCGGATGACACTGGGAAGATGCAACGCTGGTGGGAAAGTACTGCCTCTTTGCCATCCTCACTGCTCAATAATGAGCTCCAACCCGTTTTCAAGGGGACTTAGCACAGGCTTTCCTCCACCTGCTCTCTAGCCATCTCCCCTCTTGCTGCACTGCCCTCGGTTCAGGGGTCTACCAAGGAACTGGGAAGAGAGTGCCCGGGTACAGTCATGTCAGAAGAGGGCGCTTGGGTGCAGATGGCTCTTCTGCACATTAGCCATTCAACCCACATTACCCCTAAAATATGTAATATATATTCACCAAACTAATTTTAAAAATCAAAAATCACAGAAGCAGTGCCATTGTCATAAAGATTGGAAGAGCTTAATCTGCCATTACTTCTCTGTGAGTGAGACAGCAAGCAGTGATAAACTTGCCTCCCTTGTTAAGTTTCAAGGACCTGCAATCCTTAAACACTCAAGAGATCTTTGGAGCTTGTCAGACTAGTTAAAAAGGACTCCTCTTCGTCCCTGCTTTAAACCAAATCTGACTTTCTTTAAAGACTTGTTCAAGCACAGGTCCTGATTGCCCAAGAAGGTTCTGTTCTTTTATCTGTTTGAATCTGGTTTGTTTGCCTCTGTTTGGGGGCACAAGAGTGGTGGGACCGTCCACAATTATACCTAGGGCTGCCTCTTTAATCAGAAGAACTTTCCTATTAAGTTTCCTCTAAGTAATCAGAGAAGCTGAGTCAGAAAGACATAACTTTCTAAAAGCAGATATGGCTGTGGCATGCTATTGTGATGGAAAACAACAACGGAACATAAAAGACGTCAGAGCCGTACAGGTAGCTTTCTGCTCCTTCCATGGCCAACCAGTTGCCCACGGGGACACACAAATGGGGCATGAGCACCACAACCCTCTCCTGCACGTGTCCCCTAGCAACTAGTGTGCATACACACCGTGCCTCTGATCCTGGAGTGGCATCTGGCCAGTTAGGACCAACAGTCATGGGCAGCCTTCTCTTCCTTCATCCACCCCCCTTTGCAAGTCATCCAGATTGGTGGCCATCGGGTATTTAACGTAATTAAGAGATGGCTCCTGATTCGATCCGTGGAGGCATCTTGAGCTGATGAACAACGGCATCGCCATGCATGTCTGCTGAGCAGTCCCATTGAGTTCAATATGGACAGTGCTGGCCTCAGTGGGAAAACAACATGAGCCAGAACAAAGCAGCCTATGTGCCACAGCTTGGTAAGTGTCTTCATCCACAGTGCAGAGAGGTGTGTCAGTAAATAGAATGGCATATTGGAAAGGTATGAGGGTATGACTTAGAGAAGGGGAGAATCTTTCTGAGTTTGCATTTTAAGATTTGCCTAAACTTTCACTTCTGACAAGTTGTGCAAACTGAAACCCAGCTGTCCTTCAAATTTCTCCAATGTTTACACTGACATTTTCCCAAAAATACACCAAAAATGCAGATATCAGATGAACTAACATTCAAAACTTATATTCTGTTCAAAAGAATTGCTCATAAAATATGTATGCAAGGCATAAAAACATACAAAAATGTACATTAAGGATGAAATGTGCATGTGAATTTTTATGGATTTTCATAGAATCCTTTACACAGTATTCTCCATGTCTGGGAAAAGCCCAGAGTCAGACTAGGGAAATTCTCATGGTTCAAGATGAAATAAATTTAAGATTGGAAAAATGAGATGCAGAAAGACACTGAAACATCTGGATTTATTGCCTCTAAGCATGATAGAGCTCTTTTAAATGATGCGTGCTGTAATAGCCAATAAAAGCAGAACTGAGGAATGTTGCTCCCTGATAGATGAGGAAGGAGCAGAAGGCCATGGGGTTGAGGTTTACCCCTCTCCTACCCCTCCACCCCCAGATGCATGCACCATATGAGGGGTCTCAACAAAAAAACAGCAATAATTTTGTGACTTCAAGAACAGGGTTCCAAAATGTTTGTTTGCTTACACATCCTTCGTTTTCTTTTTTTACCACCTGGACTGAAAATCTGCGGCAGGAAAAAGGGAACCCATTTGCAGTCCCGCTAAGTCTGACAATAAATGACCAGGACAAGTATAACTTTATTCTTAATTTTTAAAACAGTAACTCTAAGTACTTAGGAGTGATATCTTATACACTATGGGTGGTGTGGTGAAGCCAGGACTTGCAGGGCTGATGCTCCGGGAATTTTTTATTAGCAGGGGTGCTGACATCATTTATTTATTTACATGTATTATAGGCTGCCTATAATGTCCGAGGCCTTCCTAGGTGGCTTGCACTGCATAAAACATATTAACAGAAGAAAACACATTAAAACCAATTAAAACAGAACAAATTAAACATTTATAAAAGGGCCACAGCATGCAGGCTAAATGTTAAAAAAATGCCTAAAAAGATACATCTTTGCCTGGTGGTGAAAGGAAACTAGAGATGGCGCCAGGCAAATTTCCCTAGGGAGGGAGCTCCAGAGATGGGGGGCAGCAGCGGAAAAGGCCCTTTGCCTGGTTGCCACCCCCTCGCCTCCCTGACGGGTGCTTCTCATAGAAGGGCCTCATCATCCTTCCCGTTCCTCAGGCTTCCCTGTTCCTCTAAGCAGTAGACACAGTAGGTGGGAAAAACAGATTTTCCCAACAACAGTATCTTGTTGTGAGATTTGCAATGCAACATATTTTGGAGTGGCTTGGTCTTCAGCAGGTAACTAAGTGCAATTCACTTAGCAAATGACCCACAAAAGCCAAATTGGACACACGTGCTCATACAGCTGCCGCGGTCCGTTCTCCTTGGGGCAGTGGTTATGGGAGCTTGCATTGTTGGCACCTGTACTTCAAAGTTTACCGCTACACCACTGTACCTGCTAATTCGGAAGTGAGCCCCATTTAATTCAATAGGATTCATCCCCAATTAAGGATGCATCGTGTTGCAGTCTAAGTTCAAATCGGCTGACAGTTTGGCCTCAGAATCTGAAAGTTTCTTGACAGTATCAAAGTCACTTTTACAGAACACCTTGTAATTGTTTTCTGTTCCATTTGGATTACAGGGTTTTAAAGATTTCTGATGGCCTGCAATGCAGACAACCTTGTAAAAGAGGGTTAATGTGACTGAACCTTATAAGGCATCTTTTTCTGTTCTACTGCACATGGAGAGTTATTTGAAGTTTAGGATATTCTGGCCTGCAGATTCCTAACTAGTTTCATGACATTTCTCTCTGTAATGCTCAGTATTCACATTGGCAAATATTACCTTTCTATTTGACCTCTGAGCCACCTTTGACTCAACCTGCTTCTCTCAGGAAGTCCACACAAAATGATCTCACAGCAAACAAAGCCTTTACCTGTGCCAAGTTAGAAGAGACACAACAGCGAAGTCTTTGGTTCCCTCCACCAAAGAGGAAAATCCCAGGTAATAAAACCCAGCAAATTACTTTAGAGATAGTGGAAAGGGAATCTCTTCTCTGACTCTTCAGTGACTTGCCTACAAAAATTGCTGAAAGTGAAAATCGAGGATTCTCCATTGCAGGAATGACCTGAGGAATTTCAAAGAAAGCTGGAAGAGTTTCCATAAACTAGGAAAAGACCTTGGAAGATTCTATACCTCACCAGATCATTTCTAGTTTTTAACAACAAGCATATTTGGAGGGGTCCACTTAAGTTAAATGTCTGAGGAATTTCAAAGGGAACTAAAATAATTCTAAGGATTTGAGCAAAATGTCTTAGAGGAGGGGGAACATTAAGAAGCATAAAGAGGAGTGAAATGTCCAGCTTCACTGGACATGAGATGCAGATGCTTCATCTGCTTCATCAGTTCTACAGAATTCACATTAATTCTGTACGGGGATTGAAAAGAAATTATTATTTACGGCATGGCTAGAGATCTGCTTTTGGAAGGGGAAACAGATGACCAGTTCCCATATAACCTGAAGTGCCTCATCCTGCCTAATCTTGGAAGCTAAGCAGGCTTGGACCCGGTTGAAACCTGGATGGGAGGCTTAAATGTTGGAAACTGCCCAGAGAATGCACTCCCCCGAGAGGTTCGCCTGGCACTGATGCTATATTCTTTTTCAGTGCCAGGTAAACACCTATTTATTTGCCCAACATTTTAATATTTAAATTTGTAACTGTTTTTACTGTCATGCTTAGTTACATTTCACCTCTTTTTATTTTATTATGTTGGTTCTACCTCTTCTGCTTGTTTATTGTTTGTTCGATTATGTTCTAAGCCATCCTGAGACATTGTTAAGGACAGAGTCAAAATGCTGTAAATAAATAAAAATAAATAAGGAGAGCTTTGGCTGTGGGAAATATAGAAATGTAATGCAATAATAATGAGCTCCCCTCCCAGCCCTTCATGGTCCAACTGATCTCAGTAAACATGGCCATACCCCTGACATAATTTGATATCTGACTGACATACCAGGTGTATCATCCACTCCACACCTGAAGCTAGAACAAAGCTTATGCATGTGTTTCTTAGGATGGAAAACAAAAACTATGAGGAAAGGTTGAAGGAAATTGGCATTTAACCTGCAGAATAGTGAGAAGGGACATAGTGCTACCCTTCAAGTATGTGAAGGATGAAGGACATGGAAGAAGCCCATGGTTTTTGCTGTCCCAAACC
Source organism: Varanus komodoensis (assembly GCF_004798865.1). Lineage (NCBI taxonomy): Eukaryota > Metazoa > Chordata > Lepidosauria > Squamata > Varanidae > Varanus > Varanus komodoensis. Next base: position 41,078,940 of record NW_025336481.1, on the reverse strand, counting down.
ATAGGACTAATCCTAATAGGATTAAGTTCCAGGAGGGTAGATTTCAGTTGAAGTTAGGAGAAGCTTCTGGACAGGAAGAGCAGTTCAACTATTAAGCCAATCACCTGGAGAGGATTCCCCCTTGCTGGAGGCCTTCAGGCAGCAGCAAGACAACCATTTCTTGGGGCTGATGTAGCTCTGGCTACCCTGCCTCAAGCAGGGCTTGGACCAGTAGAAAAGGTCCAGTGGAAGCTGCTGGATCCCATGTCGGTGGGGTAGTGTGACCACTCCAAGCTGCAGCCAGAATTTTAAGCTGTTGCCCATAGTGCTGAACCCATTTGGGGAAAGGGGCTTGATTCAGCACTATGGAGATCTCCTGAAGAGGTTGGACTAAGGCCCAGACTGGTACATCACCCCACCAACTTTGGAGCCACACGCCTCCATGGAAAGGACGTCACCTGGCATCAGTGACACTTTTCTCACAGATCCTCCCATGACTCATATTCAGGTGAGGAAACGATTTATACTTCCAGAATATCCTTGCAATATTTCCATTTTGTGACCAGGCTACCTTTATACATCTCTAGTTAGTTCTCAATGTATTGAAAGCAGTTATTACCAATTATTGCAAACTTACACAATGAAAACACAACCTCATCTAATTCTGTTTTTTCTCCCATTATTGATAAACAAGCACACACAACCTCCAATAATAACAGCAGCATCATTCCTTCTTTTCATGCCTAAACATAATATATTATTTATTTAGTCACACTTTAATCCCATTGAAATCAAGTTAGTGAATAATTATCCCATTGGTTTCCATGTGACTAAAGCATGCCTAACAGTGCAATCTCATTTCAAAGAGCAATCCAACTCAAAAGTAACCCACGCTGAACTCAATGGAACACTCCCAGGAGTGTATCTATAGAAGTACAACCTAAATTTGCATTCTATAGGTGTCTGTGCAGAACTGAGGCTCACTGAGTTCAATGGAACTTATTCCCCAGGCAAGTGCATGCTGGACTGCTGCCTCAGTCAGTCTGGGCCCAGTCTTTAATCTGCCAGCCTGCTTGACCTGGGGCATCACTTGTCCTGCATGTTCTTGCAATTATTATCTTGGCTACAATATTTTTTCACACTATTATTTAATACATCTCAAATGATTACTTTTGGTAAAAGGAGGAGCCTATATGCAATCTGCAGCTACATGTCCTATCTACCATTTCCCCCCAGCAATGCTGAGTTTTCACACAGTGCTGCAAAGTATACAGGAGATTAAGGCTATCGATGTTGTACCTCCGGCAAGTATCAACAGGCTGATAATATTTTACTTAAGACTCCAATCCTATGCACAATTCCTTGGGACCAACCTCCATTAAATTCATTAGGACTTATGTACTTCTGAGTGAACATACAGAGGGCACTCTACATATTTAGCAGGGGGAATATGGTACCCTGGATCTATATTTTGGGGAAAAAAACATTTCTTTTATGTTTTGGAAAATTTAAAATATGTTCCCCAGTTAAATATACAAAAGACCCTTTGTTAGAAATGGGTGGTTGGAAGAGCTTTCTCCTCTTTTTTTTAGTTTTGTCCTTCCCCTGTTCCAAACTTTTTTAAAAAGGTATTTTAGATACATGACTTATTGATTCTTTTGTCTACTCAAAGGAAGATTGTGCACACATTTCTCTTGATTCATTCGACTCACCATATTTAACCCTTTTGTGTGAACTGCTAGACCCAACTCTAGTCAAGCTCGCGAAGGGGTGGGTTGTTTACAAAGGTCCAGCAAAAAGTTCCTTTGCTACTCAGAGTTTAGGGGTCACCGCATCTTGCTGATGGGCTTCATTGCGAGTTTGGCCTGTCGCCTTCTACTTCTCACTTTTGGCTGGGTCTTGGCATGGGTAAATATGCTGAAATCTTGCCCAAATTATCCCAGGAACGGGGTCCGAGGTGAGGTGACCTAAAGTTCTGAGACCAAAACCTTCTTACTCTCTTAAGTGACACCTTAATGCAAAAGGAACACCCTTGTGATGAACAATGCTGCCAACTTTCGCAATTAGTCTGCTTCTTGCTCAGTATGCAAGTTTTCACAATGTTCACTTTCATACAAGCTCGGGTCTCCATCTTATGATCCCTTTATGAACTTCAGAATACACCTTGAGCTTTGGAGTATGTGCAGTCTGTATCGAAATGGCTACATTTCTGAATAGTTCAATAGTCCGTTGGTTTAACCCTGTACATTTAACCCTTTGGGGAATGGTTGGAAGTTGAACTCCCCACAAACTCAGCTCATTTGAAGAAACAGGATCTGTACATCTCCATCTACTGATCCATATCACCTGGCTCCATATTGGCAACAGCAAGTGAACATTACACTCGAATGGCCCTGATATTATTTAATAAAATAAATATTGATCTGTTCATGGATGAGGAAACTAATCTGACAGGTGTCACCAAATTCTGGGGAGCTGGGCAGGGTTCATCTGACCCAACTTTGTCCAGCTAAGAACTTGATGCAGCCTCAACCCAGATTAGAGGGCTGGTGGTGCAGAAGAGTAACTGTGTCTCATAAGACAGTTGTCTCACTTGGCAGGAAACCCGTCTGGACTGCAGCGGATTTTGAGGGCCATTTGGGCATTGGGCCAATGAAACAGAATGGAGATGTGCCTGGTTTACCACCATCCCTGACAGAGCTAGTCAAGTTGGACTCAAGCACGGTGATGGAAAAATCCAAGATGGTGTTCCTTGGAAATATCAACATTCATACCTTGATTGTGCTGGCTTGGGACTCCATGGCTGCCATGACAGCCAAGGGGCTTTCCCAATTTGTCATCAGGCTAATGCGCAGGGCAGGCCATGCTCTCAATTTAATATTTGCCTCTTCACACGAGGGAGTTGCTCTGGATTTTGGAGGAGGGGCATGGAACTTGCCCTATTGACAAGGTCTGTTCCCAACAATGGCAAAGTTTGGGCTTACAAAACCAGTGGAGTCCTGAATGTGTTGGTGGGATAGCCAGTCCCAAAGCCACGATCCCGCCCAGGATCTAGTCATGCTGTGGAACGGTGAGCTGTGATGGGTGGTTGACAGGATCTCTCCTGAGCATCCTTTCTGGTGCTGTGGAGACCTCAGGGTGCCCCGGTCCTCTGGCAAGCTCCAGATGATTGAGCAGGCTGAGAGAGGGCTAGCATGTAAGCAGCAGAAGAGCTACTGTGGTGCCAACCAGACTGGCCCGGGAGTGTATAGCTGAGCCCACTATACAGCAGTGGGGGCAGCAAAATAAGCCCACCTTGCTGCCTTCGTTGCATCCACGAGTAGGTGTACAGCTCAGGTTTTCCAGCTTCTTCAAGGTTTGTTGCCATCTTCCCCAGTGTTGGAGCATTCCGATGCCTGCTGAGATCATTTTGTGAGGCACTTTGGAAACAAAATCACTGAGTTTCATGCTGCTTTTGGTACACTATCTGGTAAGGTGTCCAATACCACCTGGTCCAGCTATATGGGACCAGTTTCAGTTTTCGAGTTCTGAAGTAGCAGACATGGTGCTTGTAGTTGTTCTGTCTATGATTTGATCATTCAGCTCTTGCCCATCCTAGCTTATTCAAGTGGCTGAGTGGATCTAGGAAGTGGTGTAGGCATCATTGTCTCACACCTTGAAAGAGGCAGTGGTGGATCCATTCCTGGAAAAACCCTCCCCAGATCTGGAGAGTTATACCAACTTCTGCCCAGTCATGAATACCCCTCTTCTGGGCAAGTGCTTGACCAGCTAGCAGTGGGAAGCAACACCGGATGTCTTGGAAGATGATGTTTCTCTAGACCCACTGTAACCTGGTTTAGGGATAGCTGGCCCTGGTCACCCTCATGGATGACCTCTCATGCAAGAAAGTCGGAAGCATTTTGACTCCTCCTCATCCTGCTCAATCTCGCAGCAGCTTTTGATACTGTTGACCATAATATTCATTTGGATCATCTCTGTGTGTTGGGCATTGGAGGCACACTGCCATCGGGCTGCTTTTCCTACTTGCAGGGACTGTTCCAGGAAGGAGCACTGAGGAACTGTGTTGATTTATCTCTTTAAAAATAGCACTCTAATGTATGATGCCGTGCATATTAGGCAGTTCCAAACTGCAGCTCCCAATTTGAAATTCTGCATGTACAAAATTCCTACATGAGGAACAAGGTCTCATGCTAAAGAAAAACATTCATCTGAAAGTACAGAATGAATTTGTTAATTTCTGAAGAAATGACAGGTTCATTTGGAGTATGGTTGTCAGTCACTAGATGCTGTGATACCACCTTGGGCTTGTCTGCAGATCAACAAACTTGGAGATGACTGTGGTTCTCTCAATTCCTCCTGAAAGTTCATTGTGATTCCTGTTTGTCTCAGATTAAGAGCCTTGTTTTCTTTTCTTTGCACATAAAATTTGTGCATTTTCTTCAACTGATTCAAACAGGTTTATGTGCATTTTTTGAATCTGCACTAGCTTTCCAATGTGGTGTTGTTATTACATAAGTTGTATTGCAGAAATGTACAGACATTGGCCTCAGATTGGGTGCAGGTCCACATAAGTTTCCCAGAGGTGAAAACTGGGTAAATTCTGGTCAAAAAGAAAAGGAAATTATTTTCTCATACATCCCTACCCAGGATGTATTGAAGTGCAAGACCAAGAGAAACATTTCTCCCAAAAGCTCTGTACGGTGTGAACAATTGTCAAATGAGTTGATGAGCAATTGCTCTCCACCAGAATTTGAACTGGTGGTCCGGTTTTCAAAAAGTATCCCTCTGCGCTAGACAAGAGGAAGGAATTGCAAAGCAGAATCTCTTGATGGTTTTGGTACATGCTGCTGTTTGTAAGAAACTTATTGAAAGCAATGCAGCTTGGCTCGCTGCTTTGCAGTTTCATTACCTAAATACATATGTCCCTGCAAGCATCATTCCCTTGGCAGAAATAAATCATGGATACCCTCTCTAAGATCTCGAGCAGAAAAGAACGGAGAGACTGCGTGAACCACCTTGCACTATCCTCTCTGCACCTGCACTCAAAGTCACTGGGTAAAAGTCACTTAAAGGGATGCTTGCAATATGTCACTGGCTGCTGCCTCCAATGTTGCTTTGGCCACAAGAACCCAGGAGTTTATTAGATAGAAAAGACGGAGAAATGAAAAACGAGAAGCAATGTAGCTTGTTTAGCTCCTGCCGTTCATTTCCCATTGGGCATGTACTTTATAAGAGATGGTGGCTGCTATCTCAACGGCAGAGGCCAGATCCTTGCTGTTCCTCCATCCAGCCCTCTAAAAGGGATTCTCCTAAAGAGCAAGTGAGTCGGGGGAACACAGAACCCAATTTTTATATCCCCTCGCTGACTCCCATCATCTCACATGCTCTTTCTCTCTTCTGGAAATGACGCCTGTGATATATAGGAATGGGGAGAAATTTCTTCAGGTCATCGTTTAAGAACTTACCCAGGCTGGCACATTTGAACGGATACACAGTTCAAAACATGGCAATCCTCCAAAATTCATGCTTCTCTGAATTTTGAAATGGAGTTCTCTTTATTTTGTTTTGTTTTAAAATCAGTGCATAAATTAGGGGAAGGTGCGTGCTGGAGTGTATATATTAGGGGAAATATTTCTGCTCCAGGCAGAAAGAGTAGAGGGTGTGTTTGGAGACCCATCCAGTTGCACAGGCAGAGTCCACATTCAGGCTTGCTAGATTCAGTTCACCTGTTTTAGCTTTAATCCTACTCTGTATCTTCTTCCTACTAATGGCAGGTGAGAGATTTTGTACATGGGGCACCGTGCAGCGAGGCTATCAACACATATGGGGAGCCAAAGATGTTGTCAAAAACTCAAGTCCAACAAATCTGGACATCACCAGTTGGAGTAGGCTGTATTACAGAGATCCATAGTATAAAACTGGGACTTGCCAGGAATAATGTCTGACCTGCCTTGCAGCATCCTCGGAACTTAATAATCACCACACATTTCAACAGAGAAGAACATTCAGATAAGTGGAAGGGGACAGGAAAGTAGTAAAGTCAAGGCATTGTACCACAGCCCTCTCTTTTAATGGTTATTGTTTCCTTCTTACCAGATGAAGAACAAGATTTGCGTAAAAGAAATAAAAGGGCCTTTTATTCTGAGAGGTTTTAAAAACTCAGACTGCCGGGATTTATTCCCTAGTTCCATGGTATGCATAATTATATTTATATTTAAATAATAAGACAATGCAGGACATTGTCTTATTATTTAAAGTAAGAGAAAAGAAGCAGGCATGAACCAGATGGTAAGGATGTGGCCACCTTTAATTTGTAGCTGCCCAAAACTGAAGCAGCAGACTCTTTGCAAAGACCATTTCAACATGCCTTTGTTAATATCCCCTTCACACAATATTTCACACAATGCTGGAAGCGGGGGAAGCACCGCATGGGTGCCTCCAACTTCCCTGTGATCTATAGAATCATAGAAACAGAGCAAGTCAGAAGGGACCTCCTGGGCCATCTAGTCTGCTTACCATGTGCATGTCCATCATGAAATTAAACAACGTTAAAAACAGGAAATTCTCAAAGTTTGGGTGACTTGACGTGTGCCCTCTGTATTGGACTAGAACTCCCATTATCCACCCCCAGACTTTGCAGCAATGAGGAAAGGTCCCCTGTGTGGGGAGATCTTTGGAGCTGTGCTAGTGTCCAATACACTGCTCACCTTTTTCACACTGTTGGGGCCCCCGTGGAGGTTTCTCCATGCGGCACATGTTCCCACAGGCTGATAAAGTTTGCCTAGCCCCCGACAGCACACATCTGGAGGGATAATGGTCAGGGAAGACAGGACTAAGGAGAAAACAGGAAAGAAGAGCCATGACTATTTTGTCTCTTGGTTCAAGTGAGAATGCAAAGGTGGATCTAGTCATAAAGGACAAGACGGAGATGGCCCCACGACTTAACAACTCCTCTGAACCCACAATCTTCAGGGCCAGGAGGAACCTCCTTTGCTGGCAGAAATGCTTTTGGTCTCCCTCTTTCTCCCCAGTACATCCTCCCATCTCTGGGTCATCACCCAAGGAGCTCTCTCTCTCTCTCTCTCTCTCTCTCTCTCTCTCTCTCTCTCTCTCTCATTCTGTTTCACTCTCTCTCACCCCACCAAATATACATTATTTTCCTTTTTCTCTCCATCTCTCTCCAATGCCCTGGCAGTAGCTGGAGCACCAACTCTGTTTTGAAGCAATCCAAGTGGCTGCTGCTAAGAAATCATGTCAATTACTTAAGTGACTTGGGCCCTGCCCTGGACAAGGTTGCACTCCCTCTTAAGGACAGGGTCAGCAGCTTGGGAGTGCTCCTCGACCCAGAGCTATCGTTGGAAGCCCAGGTGACGGTGGTGGCGAGGAGCACTTTCCTTCAGCTTTGGCTGATCCATCAGCTGCATCCCTACCTGGAGGAGAACTGCCTAGCAACAGTGACACACGCACTGGTTACTTCCCGCTTGGATTACGGTAACACGCTCTATGTGGGGCTGCCCTTGAAGACAGTCTGGATACTTCAGATGGTGCAAAATAGAGCTGCCAGGATGCTGTCAGGGACAGGTCATTATTCTCACATAACCCCAGTCCTCTTATCAGTTCCATTGGCTTCCCATTGAAGTCTGGGCTCAATTCAAGGTGCTGGTTATTACATATAAAGCCCTAAACAGCTTGGGACCAGGATACCTAAAGGAACGCCTTCTTCCCTATATGCCCTCCTGCCCCCTAAGATTGGCAGCAGAGGCCCTCCTCCAGGAACCCTCTTTGAAAGAGGTTAGGAGACAGAGACTTGGAGGAGAGCTTTCTCTGCGGTGGTGCCCTGACTAGGAGCTCCCTAGAGAGGTCCGCCTGGTGCCATCATTGTATGCTTTTCGGCACCAGGTCAAGACCTTTTTATTTAACCAATATTTTAAAGTTAATTAATTTTAATGGTGCTAGATTTTTAAATTATTTTAAATAAATTAGTTTTATGCTCAATTGTGGAATAGTTAATTTATTTTATTTAGGATTTGAAATAATGTTGTAAGCCGTCCAGAGACAACAGTGATAGATGATCTACACATTTTCTAAATAAATAAATTACAAAAATAGGGCAGTGTGGAGCACCTTGGTGGGTGACAAGAAAGGGGTCTGGGGCCCATTGGTGCCCATGGGCCCCACATCGCCTGTCCCTGGGCACTCCATTGTTACTTCCCACAACTCTTGAGGCAAACAATAAATGAGGTGTGCCATTCAGTAGAGCAAAGAACCAATAGACCCAGGTGGAAAGGAGACACTCGGGGACCTTCCTTCTCATGTGACCAGGGAATCAAAGCTATGGGGCTGTTCTCCAGGCTGCAGCGCTGGATAACACTCCAGTTTGTGGCCAGTGCAAGACCCGGATTATCCATCCAACTCAGGAGCATGGGCGGAGGACCGTTCAGCCCAAAGCCTGAATTTGGATTCGGACAGGCTTGCATGCATTCAGAGCCACATTCCGGGGGTGAATGGGGATGAAGACAAAGGAGTGGGGCTAAAATAGGAAATGTGGGCAGGGGGAGGAATCATGTTGTATTTCCAAGGCCTTACAGCCAGTAACTAAGCCATAGGAGAGGCAGTTCAGCCTTGTAGAATGAGGGGAAACAGTACAAAAGCTGGGAAAGCACCAAAAGGTTGGAGGAAAGGGGCTGGGGCAAGGGGACACTCCAAAGATTAGGAACCCAGGAGGCCTAAGTTTGTCCTCAAGACCTGAGATTCCACACTCACACAGTCTGTTCAAGGGGGAAAGGACCTTGATTGTAGGACACTATTTTTATGGGTTCACTACATGAGCCCTTGCAAGACGGGCTTTCAGCACCCAAGAGGTCAACCGCTGTGAACAGGGGAGCAAGGTAGGAGGAGATGCTGCAGCCTAGAAGTAGTGAAGCCACCGCTTGTGAGATGGAGGACAAATTGAGCAAGCAGGAGACTAGACCGAAATGCAAACATGCAAGGCCAGTGGCTGAGCAGTGGACAGAGCAATGGCACAGTCGGAGGTCATGACCCTGCAACTCAAGAGGAGGTGCAGCTAAGATTTCCACCAGCAAACCCATGTTTGGTGTAGCACCAGCTGGAGCCCCACTTTAGTTTTCAGCAGATGGTTAGGAAGTGGACAAGCATTTTAGTTAGCAACACACACAAATTGTGGCAACTCTGGATCTTCGGATCCTTGAGACATATATTTTGGACAGTTTTCAGTACTGAGCCATTGCAGCATTGATATGAATTCCTATCATTACTGCTTTTTGCAATGGTGAATAAACTTCTAGGATATGCAACATCCTTTTGATGCTTGGTCCCCTTGGAGGAGAAAGTTTACTTTGTTGGAATGAGATACTGGCAGGAAAAGTAGAGAACACTATTAATAAATGAAACTTCTTATGCGTGGCAAAGTATTTTGTATATGTGCAGCATGGGGAATTCTTCAAATGGCTTTCTTTTTATGAATAATTGTAAATTTAATGTTGGCGTCAATAACTCCTTAAAATGGCTTATTCTATTTCTGAGTTACACACTTTTGTGCTCTACAGCATAGCTTTGATGGAACCTGGGGCATAATTTTTATTTTCTGATGGATGAATATAAAGGGAAATAAGAACCCCAAATTGCTGAAATTACCTGCTTTTCTTTCTTCTCTCATTCCCTCTCTCTCTCCTTCTAAGCAGCAGGCAAAATAAAGGTAAGCATTACAGTTTGGACAGTGAGACAGTAAACCATGAGTGGAATGGCTTATTTTATATTTACCAGCCGATTACAAAGGAGATACTGCAGTCCCATCCATAAAACTGGCTGGTGCAGAACACAAAACAGAAGCTCTCCGCACCAACACGGAACAGCACTGAAAGGGGAGGAGGAAAGACAAATGCAAGGAGCTCTTCTGGACCACATCAGATGATTGCTTCATGTAGATCACTAGGGTCTAATCCAGCCTTCCTCAACTCCAGTCCTTCCAGAAGCGTTGGACAACAACTTCCAACTTCCCATAGCCAGCCAGAAGCATATAAATTCCCTATGCTGGATAGTGCTGATGGGAAGTGTAGTCTTGCACAGCTAGAGTCCGATCTGATGACCAGTGGTGGTCCATGCAAGGGCAGGAAGGAGCTGCTTATTTCGCTTTCCGCCACCTCTGGACTTATTAAAGCTCCCGCATTTGTTCTGTCTTAAATGAACGGTACTTGCCAATTTGCCTAAATTCTTGATCAGAAAGGAAGTGGAATCTACACCCATCTGCACCAGCCAACCTGGATGCATGCAGCTATCCTGGCATGGGCAGGAGCACTTTCGCTTGCCTGCTCTATCACTGCTGACAATGAGGAGGACGGTACTCCTAGTTTAGCACTAGCACACTTGAATGCACAGGAATTCAGGGACTCTTTGGGAACAAGCTTGTGGTTCTCCAGGATACTCTAGACTCCCAGCTCCCAGGTCAGAGGCAAGACATTGACTTTGCAGCTGGGCTTTGGAGCTAGGGATGCAATGAAGCTTTGCGGAATCCATCCCTCAGTCATAGACTTCCTCTCATGCTCAGCCCTGTCTTGGAAAGCAAGCCAAGCCAAGCCAAGCCAACCCAAGCCAAGAGGAAGTCCAAGAATGCTCACAGAATGAATATTGTGCAACTGGCAACCTTCTTCTGCAGAAGAAAGTTCTTCACATGCAGCAGCAGAAACAAAGGCTTTTGCACATGGCACAGAAGAGGAATGCTGTTCCCACAGGGCTCCATTCCTTTTGAGTGCCAGGTAAAGGCTGGGCATGCTCCCCAGGTAGCATCTCAGTGGCCCAGAGCCTGGGGAGTCTGGCAGATTCCCACCTCCAGTATGGATTCTTCACACATGCCCAACTGGAGCTGTGCTTCCCCTGAGCGTCTCCTTGCAGCCAGCATGGAAAGAACTGCACTGGCTGCCCTCCAGGATTAGGAAAGTGATGAAAGGGAAGATGTGGGGTTCTAGCAGAGAGGGAGACTGCGCAACTCGCCAACAAGGTATCCTGGAAGCATTGCAGCCTCCTTTCCTTTCCTTCCAAAATGTCTCACCTAGACAGACCCACATTTATTTTTTATTCTATTTATTTGTTCTAGTTATATATTCCAAAGCATTCGAGGCAGCTTACATAATTCTCCTCCTCTTAATCTTATCCTCACTGCGACAACCCTGGAGCTAGGTTGGCTGACAGTCTGTGACTGGCCCAAAGTCACTCAGTTGCTTGAGCCCCGATTGCCTCCATCCCAGACCTGTAGTCTTAACCACTACACCACACTGGCTCTCTATGCCCATCTAACAAACTTGCAGAGCAGGAAAATGCAGCAGGGCAAAGGTTGCATGGGATAAATGGAAGCATCTGAGTTCAGAAGCCTCCCAATACTCTCAAGAAGATTGCGTCCTTCCAAGATTCTGAGTACTGAGTACTGAGTACTGAGATTCTGAGCCTAGATGGACAAGCATGTCTGTTTCAAGTTTCTCCCACATCCAGATTGTTTAATTTACAAGTTCTTACCAACCGGATTATGAAGAAATATTCTTGTGAATTCTTCCTGAAATGGAACTGGAATGAATCTCTCCCCCATCCTTGGTCTCATGCAGAGTTTTTCTTTAGCTCTGCCACCTGGCATCCTTTTTGCTGGTGATGCTGAGGTTCAGCCCACCATCTTCTGCATGAGTATGAGGAGTATTGTTGGCTTAAGTCCCACCCTGAGATTCAATGCCGCACGGAAAGCGGCAAGAACAGGATGCACGAAACAGGATGGAAAATTGTTTCTATTCGTGTATTTCTAATGCAATTTTTAATATTTATATGTGAACCACTTGGAGATTTATAGTGGTGCATTTATACGCAGTAGTATATAATAAGTATTACAACATAACAATTATAGTAATTGATTAGCAATACTTACGTACCACTTAATATAACCAAATCTCTAAGTGTTTCATGCATAAATATTAATAATTATAACATTATAAATGCACTAGTAAAATTTTTCAGCACAGTAACAATACAAGGCAATACAAGGAACAGCAAGATGGAGTGGCATATGATTAATTTCACTAATTTACGTGACTAAGAAAATCTCGGTCAACAAGTGCATTTTCAGAAGGCGCCTGTGACATACCATGTTTTCTGTGACCCAAACTGCAGAGAAGAGAGTTTTCGGTGGGTGGGAGCCACCTGCAAGAAGGTCTGCCTCTGAGATACTACTGCATGGCAACAATCTGTTGGTCATGCAATGGCTAACTAGACTTCTTCTGAAGTTCTTATAGGTTGATAAGCTTGATCTAAGGACAAGTGGTCTGCTAGATATCAAAGTTGCTTGGGACTTGAAGGTCAAGAACGTTGCCCTAAACATGGCTTGGTGGGTGATAAACACCCAGTGCAAGTTGTTATTGATTTTTCTGGTTTATCACAAAGATGTTACATGGCTCTAGTTAGCCACCCCACCAAGCACTTTGGCTGCCACATTCTGTACTACCTTTGGCTTTTGAACCTGAGTCTAGGGCAGTATTACATAGAACATATTACTTTAGTCTACTTGTGTGGCTAGCAGCCCATGGATCACTGTGGGTAGGCTGTTTCTTTCCAGGAATGAGCATAGCTGGTGCACCAACCAAAGCTGGTAATGACATACCGAGCCATCGAGAGCACCTGGGCATCCAAGGGCAAACATGGATCCAGAAGTACACCCAAAACTATGTACTTTCTCTTTCAGAGAGTATGCAGCCACATCCAAACTGGGCAAGCAGCCCAGTTCTTCGACCTGTGACTCACCAACCCATAGGTTCTCTGAAGTCGGCTTCAGTTTGTTAGCACTCATCCAAGCCCTCACTGCATCCAGGCAACAGTTCAGAACATGCATGGCATTGCCCAGTGCCGATATAGTCCACACACTGATGACATCTTGCCTCATGAACACTTCCTATGGCTTCATATAGATATTAGGCAAGGGCAGAGCCAAGAGAATGCCCACAGTTCAGCTGCCAGAAGGCCAAGGCACAGTCACTTGGTGCTGTTTTCCGGAATCAATCCTGCATGTACCAGCAGTACCACTGCAGAAGCCTGCTTCCAGTTCATGGGGGGAATTCAAGAAAAGACCATGACCAATGGCCTCTAAAGCCACTGAGGGATCATGAAGGAACATAGAAACTCAGAAACAGAGCGAGTCAGAAGGGGACTCCTGGGCCACTCACAACATGCCTACCATGTGTATGTCCAGCCTGTCCTTGAACAACCTCACTGATGGGGCTTCAACCACATCTGGTGGAAGCCCATTCCTTGCCCTGGGATCCTACCCATCAGGAAGTACTTCCTGGCATCCACCCTAAATCTTGGTTGCCTGAGCTTTGCTCCATTGGAAAGTGTCCTGCTCTCCAGTAAAGGGGGGGAAAGATAATGGCCCACCTCTGCGTGGCACCCCCTCACATACCTGTATGTCGCTAACAGGTCCCCTCTGAGTCTCCTCCTCTCGAGGCTGAAAAGCCTGCAAACCAGCCACCATCCTTGCAGCCCTTTGCTGCACTGATTCCAACCTTGCCATATCCCTCTTGTCATGAGGGGCCCAGAACTGAATACAATGCTCTGGCTGCGGGTGCACCAGCGTCATATAGAGTGGAACAGGGTCACATTCTCCCAGCCTTCCTCCAAAGAAGAGCAGCGTGAGGGAGGTCAATCCCATCTCAAAACTAGGCCTGAACCCCGACTTCTTCTTCCATACAGAGGCAGCATCATGGCCTCTCATCTCTCCATACAAGGAGGAAAGGCTTTAGGAGCATTCATGGAGAGGAACGAGAAGGTCACCTTTGCTGGCAAGCCATGTGGACGTGCCCTGTTCAAACTGCCAAACGCAAGAGGTCCACAACATTCTCCCCTTTCATGCCTCCCCCCACCCCACAGTTCTGTTGTACTTCTGCAAACCTCAGGACCCCCAGGTATGCAGATACCACCCTGAGTTGCCCCATTTGGGCTCCATTTCCACTGACACATTCTCAAGGGTTCCTGTCTAGTCTCCAGAAGAATCGGAATCAGAAGATGAAGGAGGGGAGGTGTGGAGGAAGCTGGGGAATGTGGGCCATTCCCAGACATTGAGATAAGAGGAGAGACGTCTTTCAAGGCCAGACTCCCCAGGTGGGCAGCCAGGCCCTGGGAAGAACCAAGATGTATGGTTGGGGAGGGAAGGGTGAGGGGACGCAGAGCAGGGGAGTTTCTCAGACACAGACAAGGTGCACACAGCTCCTGACCCCATGGTGCATCATCAGCAGAGGAGGGCATTTGGAAGATAGATGTGCAGAGAGGAGGCAAACCAGTTTTTAGAAGGCCTCTCTTGAAGGGATGGGGCCCAGGCATGATCATAAGGAGAGTTTCTGGAGGTGAATATTAGATGGGGTTCAATGAACCACTCTGTGCATGCTCATTCTGGGTGTTTGTCCATTTGCAAAACACTTTGGTGAATAAAGAACAATTTGCAAGAAGGGTCTCTGGCTCCAGAGGCGTGGAGGGAGGCACTCTCACTCACAATGGGACAGTGGCCTGCTGCCTCTCTTACTGGAGAGAGCATTGGGCCATCAGCCATTGGTGGTCTCCTCCTCCATGATTTCTTCCCATTTGAGAGAAAATTGAGAATGTCTCTTCTGAGAGGTCCTCAGAGCCACACCCATTCATCATCTCAAAGCAAAGAAAATCTTGTTGTTCTTCCTCAAATGCAACTCTTAGGAGCAATCGACAAAGATTCCTTCAAACAGATGACAGCCCAAACAGTAGGGTTTGCCAAGCCATGCAAGATTCCAGTTGGTTTTAGCTCCCTGCCAAGGCAGCATCTTATTCATGTGGGTTAGACAGTGGTTCTTGGGTACTACAGAGGAAACAAGGGGTATATATTTGTGTGGTAACCTGTTATTGCTGCTGCTGCTGCTGCTGTCATTGTCAAACCACAAAACATAGCCAGGTAATGGGATGCTTCCCTGAAGTCTTTAAAGAATATAGCTCTCTATAAAATAATAAAATAAATAAAATATAAAATATAAAATAAAATAAAATAAAATAAAATAGTTGTTTTTTCCCCTGTCCTTGTTATGCATCCCTTGAGTATGTAACAGGATGACTGAAATTTCCAGGACCCCGGGGAAGAATTTAATAAATCAGTGTTCTTTGCTTGCAGAATATAAATCCTGCTCTTTCTATAAATGTGTGTTTTTAAAAAAGTTTAAAAAGGATTTTGTTAAGGTTGATGAGTTGCAAATTTGCGAATGTTATTTTTCCTGTTTGCCTTGAAAATAAATCTGAACTCAGAAATAACCTTGAGTTGTGAATCTGCCATCCAATTTTCTCTTTTTATTTTCTTTTTAAACAAAGTTGAAGCATTTTTGCTGATGGAAGCGTAACTCTGCACATCAAAATGTGCATGAGATGACTCTGCATGGTGGAATAAGACACTGCCAAGATAATAGTTTGGCCCCCCAAACAGTATCCTCATTTTTTTCTCCCACAACAATCAAGATTTTATATGTCAACATACATCAGTGGTATGGAATAGAAGTAGGGAATCGCAGTGACCCATAGTAAGATCCCTGTTAGGTGTGGGGCAGTGGACAGAATTCTGTTTTTATAGAATAGTAGAGTCAGAAGGGGCCGTGAAGGCTGCCCTTGCATTGGCAATTTTGCACATTCAGTAATGTCTAGTCCTATGCCCAGACAATAAGTTTTCCTAAAGAACAAAGGAGAACTTCAGAGCAATGCAAGAAGTTCAATCAGAACTATTTTGAATGTTAGCCTATAGCAAGTGCCGCCTGATGGGGGCCTGATATGTCAATTTCCTTGCATGCTGGAGTTGTACTAGGTGGTGCCAAGCGGGAGTGGCAGCATACCAGGGAAATGAGAGTCCAATTGCCAAGTCATTGATTGAACGGTACCCGTAAAGGGAAAGAGGGGCAGATGGGAGCTGGGGGACAATATCTCCCCCTTGGCAATGTAATCCTCTCCATTTTAAGGGTTGAACTGATGCTTCTCAAAGCCCTCTACTGTTTTACCACTTCCCCAAGACTCAACCTACACAGCTTCCATATAGCCTTCATTCTTTGCTTTTCGGCACCAGGCCAAGACCTTTTTATTTAAATGGCATTTTAATGGTTGATTTTATTTATTGATTTTAACAACTTTGGCCAGGATGTCTCCAATTGCATTTTATTGTATTAATGATATTTATTTATTTATTTGTAAGCTGCCCCGAGGCTTAGGCGAATGGGGTGGCGTATAAGTTCACTAAATAAATAAATAAATAAATAAATAATAGCCTGAAGTGCCTGATTCTGCCTAATCTTGGAAGCTAAGCAGGGTTGGGCCTGGTTGAAATCTGGATGGGTGACTTGATATTGTGGGCCACCCAGAAAGCTTTGGGTACAGGTGATATAGAAACATAATGAATAATGATAACTGCTCTAGGAAAGGGAGATATTAACTCTGCCCACCTTTATGGCTTTTTGGAGTGCTACTGCAGTTACTGCGGTAAGAAACACGATTGTGCAATTTTCTGCTGCTGAGGATAGACAGGCAGGTAGATAGGCAGGGAACCTTATTTGTTCCGGGATTGGCAGGGGGCCAGAACCCAGAGGTGGCATGGGTAGAACGGAGGGAGTTTTGGCACCTTTCCAAGCAGCTCTCTAGCTAGCCACACACCTGTGATGGCATTGCTCACCTAGGTTTGGACAACATGACAACCCATTCTGGATCAAACAACCTCCAGAGCAACCCATGGCTTGTCATGGTGGCTTGTTGCTGAAAAATAACCCAACATGCAAGAAGAAATTAATCTTTAAGTTAGGGATGCTTGTGTATCTGAATTCTGGAGATTTTTCTTCCTGTAGCACAAACTGGCTTTCTGTGCTTGAAAACTATCTACAAGCCAAACTGGGAATAAAACATTGACTGGTTCTTGCAGAGTGGGCTTACTTGCTCACCATGTGGACTATCTGAAAGTACAGAATGCTCTCTGAAGCATAACAGATCTTAACATGCTGCATGTGATAGTGGCTTATATCAATTTGGTATTATCATTATTTATTTCATCTATATACCACTCATCAGATCTCTGAGCAATGGCATCAGCTCATAATAAGACACAGTATAGATACAATAAAAATGCATATAATTTAATATAAAAGTTAAAAACATAATTTAAGAACACTTTGAGGAGTTAACACGGAATCGGTGCTTTCAATAAACCTGATCACTGCAGACGTTAGCCCCACAAACACCATTAAAAGTGATTAAATGCATCTTCTTCCAGTGGTGGAAAGACAGCAGATGTGGTCCCTACCACTGAGAAGACCCTGTAGCTCTCAGAGGAAGACGGCAGAGTCGAGTGGCTCTGATAACTGTATTTTCCTCAAACTACTGAGCCTACTTTCTGTCCTTTAACAAACAAGAAGACCCCTATCTTGAAACATTGCAAACACCAACATTGCTCACATTATATTCAAACCCTGCATCACAGAGGAGACAGAGGCTCCTGTAAGGCCGGTACGCTCTGGTTTAAATTTCACCCTAATTCAACATTTAAATCAGTCTGTGAAATGCAGTCCAACAAATGTATCGGACTGCGAATGTCCAAAAAGGAAGCACACTGCCCTGGGATAAATGCTTAATTGATTGCCCTCTTAATATTTTTTTCTGGATTCTTGGTGTCTGCATTAAAATCCCCCATGGAAAACCCTTGTTCGTTTTTAATTAATTGTGTGCAGTGGAAATTAGGGAACAATAACTTTTTTCTAATTTAAGAACACATGTGAGTTCTGAATTAAGATTCTCTCTTATTCTCTCTCTCTCCCCCACCACCTCTCACACATAAAAAGCACAGAGGGTAAACTAGGTATTCTCAAGTACAAAGCCCCAAAACATCCTTGATGTTGCTGAGCGGCGGTAAAGAATGAAAGCGTTGATTCCTCGATGTTAAGCGCTCCACTGGGAAACACAAACAGAGTTCATAAACCGAAGCATTCATTTCATGAGGTTTTATTAAAAGGTTTCACCTCTAAATTGAACTGTCGCACAGTGTTAGAAAACTTTAAAAAAACACACAGTCTATTTTAACTATGTGTACATGTTTTAAAAAATGCCTGAACAACATGAAAGGAAAGGCATTTCTGCTGTTTTTCCGTGTAACGGGCTTGACCTTTCTCATGCACAGTCAGCAAACTAGAGAGCATTTAATCAAACGGATCGGAAAATAAAATTATGCCATATGTGCTCTTCCTCCTGCCCCCACCGCTGCCTGCAGTGGTCCCGTTCCCCTCCGAAATCTCAGGAATGACCCTAACCTTGTTAACATGCTTGTGCATTCTGTATATCTCTGCAGCAAGTTCTTTGGAGTTCTCTCTCGACAAAAAACTACAGTCTAAGATTAAAAGATATCCTCCAGATGAGAAGGACATTCAGTAATTTATAAATCATTCATTGGTGACATTGCTTTCTGCAGCTTTTCAAGGAATTGGATTAACTGCTTTTGCAGTTCTCTCAAATGTTGCTTTTCTACAGACAGTGTCATAGGTCATTACCAGCTTTTCCCTTATGTAAGCAATTCCAACTATCTATTAAAAATACTAATTTCCACCCCACTACAGTATCTTTTTGAAGAAGCAAGAATATTAAAGAGCGGGGGAAAGGAGCAGCACAACTTGCTTTGAAATATTAAAGGAATACATTTAAGTGAAGTCCTTTTGGGTAGGTTCCTTCCCCTCCCTTCCACCCTCCCCCAGCCAGATTCCTGATGACAGAAAGATTTTAGCCTACAAAGTCAATAGTAAATTTTATTAAAGTCATTCTTTTCCCGTACCGAGCCTCGCGCTTTAAATAAACCATAGCTGACAATGCTGTCTTACTTGTGTCGTGCTGCAAAAGACTCTCTTTATTGGCACAGGGATGCCTCCTTTGGGATTTTGGGAGGACTTTCCAGGCTAGTGAGGGCTCCCTGGCAGGAATACCCTTGGCCCTGTATGGTCCGCCTCCTTGCCAGGTGGAACCGATTTGCCTTCTCTTCTAAGCAGCTCTGCACTCAGAGAAGGGGGGCGCCTTAGCTCCTCTCCTTCTGCATCCAGAGCCAGCACCTTGCCCCATCCTCTGGGTGGCCTTCGTCCAAAGGTGTGCAGCCCAGCAAGGGGCCTCTTTATCGCCACCCAGTCTGGGTGGCAAACAGCTCCAGAGCCTTAGAAAAGGCACATGTGGCCTGCTTCCGTGTTAAAGGCTAAGGGTCTGCCAACACAGGTCCCAGATCCCCACAGACTTTGACTTCACCTTTGACTTGGTTCCTTGTGCAGGCTGGTTCCAGGTTTGGGTAGGGACATAGGCCAGGAGCTTCCAGTGGCCCCGCTCCTTGACTGGACTAACTCTCATCATCATCCTCATCATCCTCACCACCACCACCACCACCATCACAAAGACCACTGTCAGTTTGCTCTGGGCCCCGTTTGCATCCTCTCCCAGAGAGAGCAATGACCCTTGCGAGTGGAAGGCCATAGAAGCCCTTCGGATCGGCCGTAAATAAATGCAGCTCGGCGATCAGAGCACAACCTTCTTCCATGAGCAGTGGGGCCCTCCCACGCCTCCATCTTGCCTCCACCATTCCTAATTTCAGCCAGCAGCTAGTTACTGAGGAAGATCCAGGGAGACTTGAGTGCAGCCATCTCTCTATAAAGAACCAGAAAAGGGAGAAGTGGACTGGAATATCTCAGCAGCAATAGCATCGTTTAGTGCACTGACAGCCCCATCTCTCCCTCTCCCTCTTTTAAGGCTGCCTCCTATGTTTTGCCAGAAATAATGAATAAAATTCATTTCCCAGGTCCAACTGAAATTCCCAATGTCCGATAATCAAGAGGAACAGTTTATAATTAGGTAGGCTTTTCTCTCTCTCATTCTCTCTCTCTCGGCACACACACAAACACACACACACACATGCCTAAATGAATTTTCAAAAACTTCTAAAATGCTCTTGCCAGATTTCCAGGCTCTCCAATGGATTAATCTGAAAAACAGCTAGGGACTCAATTTAGACTTTCCTGGCAGCTGGCAAGAGAAACACGTCAAACTCTGAGTTTTACTTTATTGAAGACCCTCTTAGGAGGCTATCAAGAAAGCAGTGTGTCTGCCTACTAGCCAAAGATCAGTGGGAGGTAATATTTAGTTTATTAATGTGCCGTCTGATTTTTCTTTTTCTTTTTTTTAGATTTTTTTTTTGCCGCGTTGATGCCTAGCACAAAACTGGGACTGCTTCAATGTTACTCTCCTCCCCACCATTCCTTGCACACACACAAGTGTGTGTTTTTAAGATAATCTTTGAAACATGAATAAAAGTTAACAAGATCTTGCCTTATATCAAAATACATTTTCTTCTGTCCCAGGATTATTCAAGAGAAACGTTGACTTCTCTCCCCGAATGGTTGCATAAATGGTTTCCTGCTTGTAAACAGCACCTCTTTCCATTTCATAAAAAGACTCTTCCGCACTAGAGTCAAGGTTAATTTTGAAACAACCCTTCACTTTCAAGGCAACTGTATTTATTAGTAAGAGTCTATATGCAACAAGAGAATGGTTTTCAATGGAAGCCAGACAATACAGGTAAGGCATCTGGAGGATCGAATCATAAATAGAGGGTGGACTGTTGACTGACAGGAAAGCATTGTGGCAGAATGAGGGAACTTTAGCTTCGTTGTCTTCTCGATAAATCACAAGGAAATTACAAAAGCAGCATGCAGAACTCTGATGCTGTGATTCATACCTTGCTGTATGACACCTTCCATTTATTACATCGGCGATTAGGGCTGCAGGGTGTGCATTGGCTGGTTCAGGAGTACATCCGGGAATGACACACCTGTGTCTCCCCAACTTCAGGTTTCTATTTGGTTGAGCAGAAGCATCCATGAGAACTTGGTAGAACAGCCTAAGTTAATGACCCAACAGGGTCTCTGCAAGTCTAGGCCATCGCTAACAAGAGTTGATTGTAAGGATGGGCATTCTCTCCATTTCCATTTCTCCCACATTTTAGTTTTTTAAATCTCACATTCTTTTCTGAATGTGAAGAATTTGGAGAGTTGGGGAAAATTCTTACTAAAGAGAGAATGGAAAGTCTCACTTGTTTCCACAATCAGTAGATTCTGCCATTCCAAGTATCAAGAAAGAGATGTGTGAGGAATCCAGTTTGGGGGATTTCCACTGGGAAACCCATTGGATTTCCTCAGCTTGGCTCCACATCCTCCTGCCCACTTTCTCCCTGCTCTGTGTCCAGCTCATGCCAAGCATTTGCGTAAGTGTCCAACAGGAAGGGAATCCAGGCTCCTGCACATGTGACTTGCAGGCATTGTGTACTTCTTGCAAAGAATTATGTAATTTGGCTATTTTGCACAAAGAATGACAATTTGTGTATGTTTTCCAAAGAATGACATGTTTTGTGTATTTTATGCAAAGAACTGTGTATTTCATACAAAGATGCCACCAGCATTCCTGAATGTTTACAGAATATTTGTCTTAGGTTGACTTGCTTCCTGGCCAGGAACAAGCATGAGAAAGAACTCCAGTGAACAGAACAAAGCCAGATTCTAGCCTGATCCTTAGGCCAGGATGTACTTGCCTTCCATTGAGCTGTTAAAAACGAGAAGTTCCTCAGGAAAAAAACAATGCAGTGACCCTAATTCATCCATACTTAACTTAGCTGAATACACAGGGATACAAGTATAGACTTTTAAGAGCAAAGCACTCAATTTCTTGGGTCTGAATGAATGAACCTGTCCATTTTGGTTTCTTCCATATTTGATTTTCAAACTCAAGTTCTTCCTATCTAATATATGGAGAACTTCATGAATGTTGGTAGAATCTTATCAAAACCCAACTGAAGTAAAATTGTCACCTATACCAGGGTGATTAGAGAGTACCTTTTGGGAGCAAAAGAACAGGAGAGCTGCCTTGATGGCTCATACCAAGGGTCCATTTAGGGCACAGCCTGTCCCTTCCACCTTGGTTGCATGTAAGTCTCAGATCACGGAGCCTTGCAAGCATCCAGTGAGGAACGTAAGGCATGGTGACCACGTTTTCTGCCACTCTACTACCATACCCCAGACCCTGCATTTCATCTCAGTGGCCACGATCATTGATTTCCTGCTCTCCAAAATCAATCCGCAGCCTTGGAGAGGCAACTGCTGCCATTCTTTCTGCACAGGACTCCATGGGGTGGGAAGCCCAATTAATCCTATGGCCCCTGAGACAAGGTTGGGAGGCCACGGACTTTCCAACAACCAGAAGTTTGGAGAATGCTACAAATGGCGTAGAAGTGATAGCCGTCCACATATTTTTTACCCTTCCTCATCAGAATCTGGTATTTGGGGTTATACTTATTTTGAACATGGAGTTTCCATTTAGCCTTCATGATTAATCATTTCTGTTGGGTCTGATCACATCCAGAACTCATTCAAAGTCCTCCCAGCTAGTCATTCTCAGCAAGAGGATCCTCAGCAGCTGCCAGGGTCCTTGCATCATTGTAGGGTCTCCCAGTACCTGTCCTGCCCTCCCCTTTCCCCATGCTGAATCCTAGACAGCCCCCAGAAGTGATCTGTAAACTGCCGTTCTAATTTCTCCTCATGCCAATGCTGCACCATTTTTCTGGGGCTTCACAGGTCATTGAAATGTAATGTATCTCCTACATTGCCCTGGAGTGACAGTATATAAAACGTATAGCAGAAAATTGCAATGGTCGACCACTGGTCCCCAACGGGGATTGATCAGTGCACACTAGACCATGGCTATCACTAGCTAATGTATTTGCCAAGGAAAGTGGGAAGGGGGACCAAGAGACCCCTTGAATACAGAGTGGGCTCTGTCCACATTTTCATGTGACTTCTGTAACTGAAGACAGATTCATTCCGTCGGTGCTGAAAAGAGGCAACAGTGAAATCATTCAGATGGGTAGGAATATGAGAGGAGGTTAAAAGATCTCCCATACTCCATTCATAATTTTAGGAACCTCCGTCATTGACCTGGTCATCAACACACCAATTAGTTGAATCAGTGCCTGTCCTACTGTGTGATATTTGCTTCTGAAATATGGCAACTGAAACGGGGCAATCAGAGACAGGGACAAGGTTTGGCAGGATGAGATCTAGGGTAAAAATTCAGTTTAGGCAAGATGTTCAGTAGGATCCAGTCCAACAGAGGTTCAAAATCATCAAGTGAGAAAGCAGGAGAGAGATGGTATTGCTCGTATAAATCGAAGGGAAAATCCAAGGGCGTTGCACAACTTCATGCCGGCTGCAGTCTCTTCTACTCCACTTGTCGATAAGCTGCATCATTCATCTGCACCAAATACGATCTTGACAGATTTACAGGTTTCCACATTCTGCTTCAACAGATGGTAACTGGTCCTTTCTGGTTTCTATTTCTGCAGATTTGACATCTGGTACATGACTTTACCAAGACTTTAATTTGATCATATATGCCTGACCGATAAACAGCTTTTCAGGCCTTTCTTGTACATAGCCCAGATGACGGACACATACAGCATTCCATATTTCTTTCTGTAGGTCTTACGATTCTCTGATCTGTGAGCCAATCACATCCAGTTAGGCAGCTGAAGTTCTTTCAAGGCTGCTTCCAAAGAAGGACAAGTTTGGGTAATCTCAGGGAGCTTCAGTCAGTACAGGACCTATACCAAAGCAATGTTATTTCCTCGTTGCCCAGAACATCCCAGGTCCAGTAAAAAATATTTCTCCATTTGTTTGTCCTTCCTCTTCTAGGTTGGGATGTCATTTAGTTTGCCACACACAAACACCTTGAAATCATGCAGCCAGCACCGAGTCCTATGCATATTTATCTGGAAGTGAGGTGCGCTGAACGAAGACTTGTGTAAATATGCATAGGATTTCACTATGAATTCTTCTCTGTGAGTCCAATAAGCATGGGCATCTTCCGGAACTTTCAGTCTCCTCTCTGGCCATTTCTGCAAAATAGCACTATTGAGGTTTTGCAGGTTTCTTATGGTTGGAGCCTTGCAGGGGCTGAACCCTGAACAGTCCAGTTTCTGCATCCAGGAGGAGATGGTTTATCTTCTGATGGAGTCCAGAGGCAAAAGTGTGGTCCAGGGCAGACAAGAGGTCAACTTCTTCAAGAGTAATCAATGCTAGCAAAAGCTGGAAACAGGTAACATAATCCAGAGCAGGCAGAAGCCTGGAGAACAAGATCTTAGTGAGATTGCCTCAAAACTAAACAAGCAGCTCAGGCTGGAAACCCAGAGTTTGTTTTTATGGGGCCTGATGGAGCTGAATTGGTCCTTGGAGTCAACTGATGGAGTGTCCTAATAAAACCCAGCTTGGTCTAGGAAACTGTGGCATTGCAGATATGTCACATGAAGTTGATTGTTCTGCAGCTTAGTCACCATCTGTGGCTTCTGAAACATAATACTGATGTTTTCCTAAAAGTCCTTTCAACAGTTTGTGGGTTGTTTCCCATAGTTATTGATCCCGAACAGATGAGCTGATGGAACACTGTGCTTCTGACACTTGTTGCATAATAGCTGCACTTTCTTTTGATATTTGAGCACCGTTCTGCTGGATAGTTGGTGGTGGTCTGGAAGTATTGGAGGGTCTTGATGGCATATGTCCCAAGCATGCTCCTTATTTGGTGAAATGTAATCCACCCATTTCCTCTTGTGATATCTTTGTTGCAAGGGTACCATCAAAGGTACATCAGAACATCAGAAAAGCTAAGCTGGATCAGACCAGAGGTCCATCTAGTTCAGCATTCTGTACACGTGGGCTCACAATGAGGGCCCACCAGTTTGCTCAAGCA
The DNA here is from genome assembly GCF_004798865.1 of Varanus komodoensis. Lineage (NCBI taxonomy): Eukaryota > Metazoa > Chordata > Lepidosauria > Squamata > Varanidae > Varanus > Varanus komodoensis. The sequence continues at coordinate 41,054,124 of NW_025336481.1, read as the reverse complement.
GGATGGGTGCAAGATGTCCTCCTGCCCAAGCATCTGGTGTATGCAGGCATCCCACCTCAGGTAAATGAGATAGACATGGATTAGCACATGCAGAGGACTCACCACACATCGGGGACGGGGGCCAAGAACAAAACTCCATTCAATTACTCCTCCACTTCTTCAGCCTTAATCTTTTGTTCAGCTGCTTCTCATTCAGACCCAGACAACAGAAGTGGTAAGGAGCAGCAGATGCCACAGCTAGGGATATGTGAGAAATCCATGCTGAATCCAAATCCATTGGATTCCCAAGGTTCAGCTCTGCAGAATCTGCAGGTGTGAGTCCAAGTCCGTGGCAAGCGCACCCAGCACTCATGCAGTGCTCACCAGGAATGAGGCCCTGTGCAAATGGGCAAAAGCAGCACATGACTCTGGGTGCTGCTGCGTGTGATGCGGAAGAAGCTTCCTGGGTGCACAACCTTCTTTCCGTGACCATTGCAGACTTCCTCTTGGCTCAGCGTGCTTTCTGAGCAAGGACTGAGCGCGAGAAGGCCACAGATGCAACAGGGACAGATTCTGCGGAGCTTTGCCTCGGTCAGAATCTACTTAATCCCAGCCGACACGCAGCCTGTTTAATCCCTGGCGCTCTGCTTGCCAAGCAAGCCAGTGGTTGCCACGATAAGGAGCAACAGGGGCTGGTGCCCTGTGGCCACACTGGAGAGGAGGCCCACTGAAGCTGCCTAGCCCAGTGGCTCTCAGAAACCTCGACTTAGCACAGCTCTGTTGTTCGGCCTAATCTGCAGACTAATGCCATGCATGGTATACAAACTAACCATTCTCCTGTATGCAAGTATCTTAGGTAAAATAAAACTTCTAAAATTCTGATCTGGAATACGTTTGCCAACAGTGCAGGATACAACCTCCCTCTGCCAAACATCCCAACATTCTGAATTTTCAGGTGCACTTGTGAGTCCATGGAGCCACATGAATGAGAACATGTGATAATAATGGACATTTTTAAGACACCTCTACTTCAAGGGCATCACAGCATAAATGAATGAGCAAGAACTGTGTTTGTACCAGATGTTGTCCATTCTACAAAATCCAGTGCTCCCTGACTCACCTGTTGCACTTTGTGCATGGAACATGCATCACTCTTCAGTATCGGACTATTTTGATATCTGAATTCATTTGAACTCTTGTGAGTCATCCAGATGTGGCTTTTTCAATATACCGGGCTACTTTACACCTTTGGTGCTCTGTCATTCAAGGAGGTCAGAACGAGGTCAAAGAGGTCCCTACTGGGAATTGTGTGCAGAAGAAAATCCTATAATCTGAGAAGTCTTCTCATCTTTACCTTTTAAGAATTTTTTTTAATTCTTCCCTCTCTTCCTTCCATTCTCTCCCTCTCCCTCCCTCCATTCCCCCCATCTCTCTAGTCATGGTTGTTAATTACCATCGATCGTATACCCTATTGCATATAGATAATCTTAATTAAGTTGGGCTCTTCCAGCTACACCAAAGGCAGCTAACACATTTCATGGTGCGTAGACAGAATGCAATACATACAAATGGTTTCCAAGATGGAAATCAGCCCAACCAATCAAAACTTTTATGCTGCTACTAAAAGTTAGGTCTGGCTTACTAGTAAAATGAATTATTTATTTGCGTGCCTGAACTGCCTCTGTGGTGCTACTCTGACTTTGATGGGCTTTTGCCATGAAATGGCCAGTCCAGGGCCAGCTCCCTCATGAGGCGAGGGGAACCACCACCCCCTGCTTCAGGTGGCACAGCAGAAGATACAGCAGATGGTCCCCTCCCCCTCGGAGGAGCACCACCTGAAGGACCATCCCTTCTGTGACACTTCAGAGGGTGCTCTGAAAGGCCCACCAACTGCTCTAGCATTTGCTACATACATAGTATTCTGGTCCATTATCAACAATAATCTCATAATACATGAAATCAATGAGTTGGTTAAAATGTGAGTGTTCCTGAGAGAAGAGCTTGTGGAGAAAGCATGGGATGATATGGGCAGCATCCAATTTATTCATACTCAGAGCAGAACACTGAAATCAATAGGTCTTTGGTTAGATATCTGAAGTTAGACATGTCACTGAGGGAGTCTACTCTGAGTAAGAACACATTGGCATGAAACCCATTGTGGAGATGACAGCATTCCAGGCTAGCTAGTTTGGATTCTGAGGAGCAGGGGCAGGGGCAGGAGGAAGAGGAAGAGGAAGAAAGATTGGTGCTGAACCATCAAGGTTTCCAAGTGAGGTTACTCAGACTCTCTCTTGGGAAAGGAGGGAGGCACTGTATGAAAAGTGAAGGAAGGGGGAACCCTTAGACCCTGTACAATGAAGACAGACTGAGTGCACCAATTCAGTAGCATCAGGTGTTTCCAGTATGGCACTCAAGAAGCATCCCTGCGGATAGACTGCGGATAGACTGACGACTGCTATGAGCGGGTCCCTTCCCTCCTTTTCTAAGATTCCAAAACTCAAAAGACAGTCTTGAATGCAGCTCCTTTCTTGAAACTCAATAGATAACAGAACCATTTGGATTCTGGATAACCTTTTTGCTAACGGACAAACATCTGCTCATGTAAAAAGCTGAATCCAAACTGGAAACTTCCCCTCTGTTGCCCCCTTTTAGTAAAGCTTCTTCAGGGTGTTTCTTGCTTCTGGAGAGCATGAGGGCACAAATGGTAGAGCCCTCCCAACCGCACAAATCATTTCGCCTGACATCCCCTTGCTAGGTCAAGGACTAGGCCTCACATCTGCTCCCTTTCCCCTCATGGAACCCCTTCTAACCTTTCCAAAGGAGGAGGCTTCTCACTCTAGGCCTAAGAAACTAGGCAGCCTTGAAAGAGCTTCAAGGGCTTTGCCACCTTTGACCTGACTCACCTCCTCCTGTTTGGAATCCAACAATGAATCCAACTAAACCTTCCACCATGAACAAGTGACTGGTCCACTCTCCACCAAGCCTTTTTTCAGAAAAGGAGGAAGGAGGGACTCATCTCAGCATGGATTCAGCTCTTCATGTGGGCAGACGCTACTCCCACTGATCAAAGGGAATTGTTACTTTGTGCTGCTTGTCAAGATCCAATCAAGGTCCATGCATCTAGAGCTTTCATCTGCACCAGCAGAAAAGGGAGGAGGGGCAGAGCTCTTCTCAGAACACCTCTACAGGGGCAGCTTCCTTATATGGTGCCCCTACTTAAAGATGGAACAAAATATACCTACCATTATGAAAATGCAAACAGAACAGTGAATGACTTGAATCCAGATGCATTCTCCTCCCACACGTCTATGATTCCCAGTTACGCTTCATTCTCCTCTCTGTGTGTGAAGAGAGAAAAAGGAGGCAATGAGTTCGTGCTGAACCCTCTCACCATTTTGACCTGTGCCTGGCTCCTCTCTTCTACCATCTTGGGAAGAGCATGCATGGACAAAAAAACATTTCTCTGCAGACAGTTGTCTCCATGTGTAGAGCACAGTTAGCCAAGGGAGGGTGGTGGAGTGAGCTAATGAACTCATCCCCATTATCCTTCCTCACATGAGGAGAATGCCAGTGGCCTTGATGTTTTGGCATGAAACAATGTGGCCTTTTTCCTCAGGAAATGGATTGAGGCAATGGACAGATTCAATGAACCATCAATGGCTTGGCCCACTTGCTTGTGCTATGCAGCCATAATTGCCAGGAAACATCCCTGTTCTAGGCTAGATTTGCTCCAGAGGTGTGTACAAAAGGTGAAGGGACCACAGATCAGTTGTATGGCAATGCAAAAGGGCCCAGCTTACAGCTCCACCCCCAAGAAGAGAGCAGGTCACAGGTGATGATGAAAGAGCTTTGCCGGAGACACAGAAAAGCCATGACGCCTTAGGCAAGTCTTTCCCAACCCAGAGCTGCCCAGCTGTTTTGAACTGCACTTCCGTCATCCACAACCTGACTAATAGTCCAAAACATCTGGAAGGCTGCAATAGATAACACTGAATTATATGGTCAAAGGCGTAAGACGTCTACCTTCTCATGCTGTCTGTACTTGAGGACCTGACTAGATGGACTTGGGCTGTTTTCAGATTCCCAGATCTGTTCTACCATTTGCGCATTTCCATAGGTTGCTTCTGCCTTTTCCCTTTTCTGATGCTTAATACCCTTTAGCCTATTCATCTAAATCTAGGATACCCACAGGATACTAAACTAATTATGTCGAGCATCTTGTAACTGCTAGTGGTTTAGAAGCTCAAATGTTTGTAGCAACACATGGCAGTCTGGACCCAGTGTGTGCCCGAGCTTCATTACGTCTTGACCTTTCAGCTGATACCCAATAGAAAAAGGATCAGTCCTTCCATATGGCAGAAGATCATTTACTAATATGCTGTCCTCTTGAGTCGCTGCTGTAATATGAATTTTCTGTATAACTTGACCTCTGTTATCTCACACTGCTTAGTTGCTTATTGTTGGTGTGCAGGCATTTTCTAACCATTATTGGTATACTCTAAAAAAGAAAAGTTGATGATGATATCTTCAACACAGATATCATGAACTTCAAGGAAAACCAAGACTTCAGTCTCCTCAATCAAAGCACAAATTCATGTGCTGCCCATCTCCCCCAGATCACCATAACCACCTTCTCTTTGATCTTCCATTGTACCACCTCAGACTTTGCATCTCTGTTCAGAATTCTGCTGCCAAAACCAATGGTTCAGCTCTCTGGTTCCTCAGATGAACCCATCCTCCAGTCTCTACATGGGCTTCCTATCTCCTCTTATTTCTACAATAAACCCTTCAGTATTTCCTTCCAAACCCTCTGTAGGCTCACTTTGCCCTACTGCTCAGTCATTACCTCCTGATTTATTCCTCCCCATATCTGCTCCTGTATGCCCACCACCTTTCGATAACTTGGGACTTCTCATTGTCTTAAAATAATCCTAGTTATTGTCTCCTTGTATTTCTTATATGTAGCACTTTCTCCCTTAATATACGAAAGAGCCTCTCTTCTAAAAAAAAAAAAATCACCTTTCTGAAAAGCCTTTCTTCAAACCAGATTCCCAACTCCTGCCTGGCAGGTATTTTGGACTACAACTCCCATATTCCTGATGATTAGCCATGCTAGCTGGCCATGATGGAGGTAGATATCCCAAACATCTGGAGCTACCAACAATGCCCATATCCAGCTGTAACAAACTTTACATACATAAAATTGCAATCGCTCAGTTTCCTATTTTGCTAGCTGAGCCCCTTTCTCACTTCTTTCCTTACACTTTTCTCAGTTTGTTAACATTTAAATTGTGAAGTCCTTGAAACTGACAGCCATTTTGGTGGACCAGGGGATACATGTGAAACTGTGCAAAGCATTGTGCCACTGATGACATAACATGAATAAGTACAGTGAGTCTTTAGACCAAAACTAAATTCTAGTTTATTATTTTTTCATGATTCCTGGTGTGTACTGCCTCTTTCAAAGGCAAGCCCAGAAAACCTCAGTTTTACTAGTCCATAAGAAAGGAATTATTTCCCTTTGGGACAGACATCACTAGGAGCAGTCTGGCCAGAGTAACTTCTTGAGAAGCTGGTACCGTCCTGGCCATATATGACTGTACCACTTACAATGTAGTTTTGTATATCTATTTGCTACAGTAAAATAGCGGTTGGCTTGAAGACTGCTGGTGTGTGGTTCTTTTTCCCATATATGAAAATCCCACTGAAAAGCAATAATGGAACTGACTGTAAGGCCTCTGGGGACCTGGGCAGGATATTGATGTGATTGCTATCTACCACACTGGGCACACGGGAAGATCAGAATATACTTCCTGGTTTTATTTGGATCCCCAACCTCTCCAGTCACTCTTTGATGAAGGATTCGCCCTTCATTCAAAGGAATGAAGGTGAACAGAAAAGCACTATTACATTTTAGATACTGCATGACTGTTTGCTACCTACCCCTTGAATCTTTACTTGTGACCATCTCTCCGACATGGGCCAAGTCATCACATTCTCTTCACCCAAGAAATGCATGAGAAGTCTAGCTGGCTTATGGTATTGTGGGCAAGTTCAGATTTGCTCTGTTGATTTGACTGCAAATGTTCTCTCACCTAGTGGCTCCTACCTACCTGTTCTTTATTCCCTCAGTTGTATTTTAATGCCTTTTTCTTACTCCTGTTTCAATCAAGGTGTATTAACGACTGCAAGCTGCCATGAGTGCCTTTTTTTTCTTGGTAGAAAACCAGGATGTGAATTTAACAACACTGCTAACCCAAATGTCAAGAGACTGTGCCTTATTTAATATCAAAAGTGATGTTCTTTTTCAAAATAGTAAGGAACATGGTCTACTCCTTTTCCATTCTTATGCTCTTTGCTTTGACCACTGACTCCACAACTGTGGGCAGGAGGACAACTTCATGTCCTCAGCCTACCTCTGGAGGATAGCAGACCCCTCTGGAGCAAGTCTCAATTTTGCCAGCCAAGACACCAAGTGAAGCGCTCCATGTGAAGGATGAAGACTCCCATGGCATTTCTTGCTGAGCCAGAAGTACAGACTTGCTCCTGCAAGGGGAGGTGGAGAGGGACTGGCCTTTTAAGGTATGGCTTTTAAGTATGGCTCATTTTGAGCAATCTTCTCTCTCTCTCCCTCTCTCTCTCTCCCTCTCTCTCTCCATCCCTCTCCAACTCTCCCTCCCCTGCACCCTTTGGCTGCTTACTGTCATGGCATCTGTCATGGAAAAGAAGAGAAACACCATAATTGCAAAAGCAGCTTTAATTTAATGGGTTACAATGACTATATATTCCGACAAAGTACTGCTAATGTTCTGACACATGTAATACATCATGTTCTGACAGCCTCAGCCATGTGGTCCTTATTTCAGAGCACTTCATCTAGCAAACCTACTGCCATGCCTCCTGGCCAACCCTTTCAACGTTCCCGTATTCCCACCCAGGGTTAGCTCCAGGATTTTGTAGGCTTCAGACAGAATATTTCTTCAAAGGAAGACCCCAGCTCACTGGCAGAGGACACAATTGGCATGCAGAAGGTTCCACACTCAGTCCCTGGCCACTCTTGCTGGGAGGGCTGGGAATGGTGGCTGCTGGAAGCCCTGAGGAGCAGCAGCCCATCAGGGCAGATCATCCTGAACTGGGGGGACCAATGGACTTCTTATGCGGCATAGGGCAGCTTCCTGTGTCCTCTTGCACAGACACCTCCCCTCCCCCCGAGCTGGCTGGTTGTACAATGTCAGGATGGATAGGACCTGGACCATTCCTCCCCCACCTCCTCAGTAGAGGTAGGTAGGTAGGTAGGTAGGTAGATACCCTTATTTATTTGTTTGTTTGAATGGAGCTGGTCTTTGACCATAATACAATTTTATCTATCAGTAGAGCTTGTTGCCACTTGTTGTTCCTTGTTCCTTGTTGCCGCTTGTTGTTCTTTATTACTGTGGCTTGCTTGCTTGCTTGCTCACTCTCTACCAACCAAGGATTGGAGAAAGACGAGAACCGATGGCCACTGCCCCATGCTCTTTTCATCGGCCCATTGGAGGGAGGCAGGAAATGGGGGATTTGGTAAGTGAGTAGGTGCTGTCACCCATCTATGAATGGCGGTGCGTGGCAGCAGGAAGAGGAGCTGGAGGACCACAAGCTGTTGCAGTTCTCCCATTTAGCAACCCCATGGCAGGAGTGCACAACCTCTTTCCACCCGAGGGCCAAATTCCATTTCACTCACGCTCCTGGGAGCCTGATTCCAGAGGTGGGCAGGGCGGAAGGCAAAGGGGGCGGGGCTGAAAACCAGAAAGTAACTCTTTCTTAGCCTAAAGACTTTACTGACAGTCCGTAAGCCTCAGGGGAGAGATGTAGAATGGAGGGGTGAGGGAAAGTGCACGAAGGCAAGGAAACCACCAGAGGACAGTTCTCTATTGGAAGGACCACCTGATCCAAGTCTGGTTTCAAGTCAAGCAACCCTAAGGCGAAACAGCAGATCACCACAGAGCAGTGAGCACTTGGGGAATAAGCAAAGCACATCACCTGGCCAGTCTTCTCCCCTGGGGTGCCGTGGATTGTAGTTCTTTCTAAATGGGCCTCTCTAAATTTGCACATGCAGCTGTTGCTCTCTGCTTTGGTGATGCCCTTCCTCTTGGGACGTGTACGTGACCACCTTCATCATCAAAGGCTTGCAAGGTCCACCTGAGGGTGTATGATCTGTAGCAGCATTACACTTGCTAGATTTGCTGGCGGCAAAGGGGGACGGGTGTCCAAAGTGGAGGAAACAGGTTTGGCAGGCACCGGATTTGCATGCCCTTCCTTGCTGCTCCATCGCTCTCAGATGGAGAGCAGTGATGTCCGGATCGGCACAGGTGACAACTCTGGGTACAGCTGAGTTGCCTATGAAATATAGCTCTCCCTTGCGCCCTAGCGAGTGAAGGTGCCTTTTGAAAGGAGAGCCAGTATCCCTGGACTTGTATATCTGAAGGAACGGTGTGAACGGGTCTCTCTGATCTACCCCTCAGGGTGACATGACTGTCGGAGTATTTCAAGTATCAAAAGGCTGGCTGTGGCATATCTCCGTAGACCACACATTAGAGTATCCTTCCAGAAATGTTTAAAAGGTGATTTCTAGTTGCTCTGGGGAAGGAAGTTGGCATGGTTAATTGCAGCCCTGCTGGAGCCCACATCACACAAAGGTCTCAGTGAGAGCTCAAGAAGGAGAATTTAATCAGTGCTGGTAAAGATGGTTTTTAATGGAAGTGAATTCAGTAGAGGACAATAATCATTAAAAGCAGAGGTGTTAATCACAAAATTCGTGTAAGGGGGAAAACCCACCACTACGGAACTGTGTAAGCGATCCAGGAAATATTGTTTCTTCCATCCTGGATCCTGTTTTACAAATCAAACAATATCTATAAATATGGCCAGGGTTCCTCAGTTGCAGTGGAATACAATACCATTTCCCTGTCAAATATCGCCTTGTCTAGAGAACAGGAGCAAGATTTTTGGACTCTTGAACCACAGTCCCAGGATACTCTGTTGCCTAGTGATTACTTTGAGCTGGTGATTAAAGGAGTAATTTAAAACACTAGGATTCCAAAAAAGAAAAGGAGGGAAGTTAAAACTGCCTCGGGAAAAATATTCCTCAGCCTCCGCAATGGAGAGGATAATCAGCTCCCCCTGAATGCCTTTCTAGAGGACATAATTAAAAAGAACAAGTGATAGTTGTAACAAAGCACAGTGTTGTAAGGCAAGACATGGAAACCCAACTTAGTAAAAAGGACGGTCTGAATTCATCATCCAGGGTCATCCCACCCCGTCAGGGGTCAAGTGTAATTGAGACGATGCCACAATGCCACACAGCCAATCAGCTTCATCGCACTCATGCACGCATTCCAAAAAGCAGGTGCACACGTGGACCTCTCTGTCCGGAGAAGCCCATTTGGCGAGTTTGTGGAACCAATCCAGAAAGGTGGCAAAATGTTTCCTGATTATGCAAGTACTCTCTTGAGTGGGCTGCAGCTCATGTTGTGTTGCTAGACCGTTTGTTCAATGGGCTATTTGGTTTGTCTAGCTTTTTACATTATAGTATTTCTTCTGATTTATTATGCATGGGTTTTCATGTCTTGTTAGCCACCATGCAAATCATCATCAGCTTCCTGTGATGGAAGTTTTAAAATAAAATAATGTGCACAAGATAAGAGACGTCATATCCTTTGGAGGTCGATATCTTGACCTAGATCTTGTTATACGCAGGGAACAATTATATTGTTCAGATTTCTGTATCATATAGATTGGGCTAGTTTGAACATAATGGGAATTTAGGGTCCCCATGTGCATAAAGCTACACAAGTCTTGTGATCAGATGTTGGTATGTCTTACCCTGTGTTGAGCAGGACATTCAAAGCTTTTGCTTCTGCTTGGAAAAAAAATCACAATTCCCCATTACATTCCCCATTCAGAGAACCTGGTTTGTGTAAAACAAATGTTCCACCAAACAGTATAGGCTTTGCATTAGAGGTTGCCTGTGCTAGTTCTAAGCCATTTACTTTAGCACTTATGTATATAATCTCCATTTTGGGACGGAGAATAAATAGATGAATTGGATCCCACATGTGTGAATCTTTGTGCAGTGTTCATATCTCCAGGAACAGCAGGTATATTATGGGCAGTGGATAGTTCACAAAGTTTGGGTTGTTACCTTTGAACCAGGGCTTAAGGTGCAGAGTTCCAAATGATATGCATCCATCAGAGCTGAGCTGCCAGTTAAGCAAGAGCCAGGGCAGGATGCCACGGGCCAAAGATGGGTAGCCAGGTGCCAAAGCCTGTACAGGCTAATGGCAACACTTCAGGCTGAAGGAAGTTCTTCTAGGTGAAGGAAGCCAGCAAGACACCAAGCAGATACAGTCACTCTGACACCTAGAAATGCTTTCGTGGCAAAGGAACACTCCAAGCTCATTGGGGAAGGCAGCGTTTCCTTGGATTTTTGGTTCCTGGTTCTAGCCTGGCTTGTCCCATCAAAAACCTTATACTCTGAAGGATTATTCAGTCACCGAGTTGCTTATTCAGGAAGCACAAAGGCTTTCATGCCTCAG